>NC_133222.1:575000-583223 GCF_040436345.1 Pagrus major
GTTAGGGTTAGGGTTAGGGTTAGGGTTAGGGTTAGGGTTAGGGTTAGGGTTAGGGTTAGGGTTAGGGTTAGGGTTAGGGTTAGGGTTAGGGTTAGGGTTAGGGTTAGGGTTAGGGTTAGGGTTAGGGTTAGGGTTAGGGTTAGGGTTAGGGTTAGGGTTAGGGTTAGGGTTAGGGTTAGGGTTAGGGTTAGGGTTAGGGTTAGGGTTAGGGTTAGGGTTAGGGTTAGGGTTAGGGTTAGGGTTAGGGTTAGGGTTAGGGTTAGGGTTAGGGTTAGGGTTAGGGTTAGGGTTAGGGTTAGGGTTAGGGTTAGGGTTAGGGTTAGGGTTAGGGTTAGGGTTAGGGTTAGGGTTAGGGTTAGGGTTAGGGTTAGGGTTAGGGTTAGGGTTAGGGTTAGGGTTAGGGTTAGGGTTAGGGTTAGGGTTAGGGTTAGGGTTAGGGTTAGGGTTAGGGTTAGGGTTAGGGTTAGGGTTAGGGTTAGGGTTAGGGTTAGGGTTAGGGTTAGGGTTAGGGTTAGGGTTAGGGTTAGGGTTAGGGTTAGGGTTAGGGTTAGGGTTAGGGTTAGGGTTAGGGTTAGGGTTAGGGTTAGGGTTAGGGTTAGGGTTAGGGTTAGGGTTAGGGTTAGGGTTAGGGTTAGGGTTAGGGTTAGGGTTAGGGTTAGGGTTAGGGTTAGGGTTAGGGTTAGGGTTAGGGTTAGGGTTAGGGTTAGGGTTAGGGTTAGGGTTAGGGTTAGGGTTAGGGTTAGGGTTAGGGTTAGGGTTAGGGTTAGGGTTAGGGTTAGGGTTAGGGTTAGGGTTAGGGTTAGGGTTAGGGTTAGGGTTAGGGTTAGGGTTAGGGTTAGGGTTAGGGTTAGGGTTAGGGTTAGGGTTAGGGTTAGGGTTAGGGTTAGGGTTAGGGTTAGGGTTAGGGTTAGGGTTAGGGTTAGGGTTAGGGTTAGGGTTAGGGTTAGGGTTAGGGTTAGGGTTAGGGTTAGGGTTAGGGTTAGGGTTAGGGTTAGGGTTAGGGTTAGGGTTAGGGTTAGGGTTAGGGTTAGGGTTAGGGTTAGGGTTAGGGTTAGGGTTAGGGTTAGGGTTAGGGTTAGGGTTAGGGTTAGGGTTAGGGTTAGGGTTAGGGTTAGGGTTAGGGTTAGGGTTAGGGTTAGGGTTAGGGTTAGGGTTAGGGTTAGGGTTAGGGTTAGGGTTAGGGTTAGGGTTAGGGTTAGGGTTAGGGTTAGGGTTAGGGTTAGGGTTAGGGTTAGGGTTAGGGTTAGGGTTAGGGTTAGGGTTAGGGTTAGGGTTAGGGTTAGGGTTAGGGTTAGGGTTAGGGTTAGGGTTAGGGTTAGGGTTAGGGTTAGGGTTAGGGTTAGGGTTAGGGTTAGGGTTAGGGTTAGGGTTAGGGTTAGGGTTAGGGTTAGGGTTAGGGTTAGGGTTAGGGTTAGGGTTAGGGTTAGGGTTAGGGTTAGGGTTAGGGTTAGGGTTAGGGTTAGGGTTAGGGTTAGGGTTAGGGTTAGGGTTAGGGTTAGGGTTAGGGTTAGGGTTAGGGTTAGGGTTAGGGTTAGGGTTAGGGTTAGGGTTAGGGTTAGGGTTAGGGTTAGGGTTAGGGTTAGGGTTAGGGTTAGGGTTAGGGTTAGGGTTAGGGTTAGGGTTAGGGTTAGGGTTAGGGTTAGGGTTAGGGTTAGGGTTAGGGTTAGGGTTAGGGTTAGGGTTAGGGTTAGGGTTAGGGTTAGGGTTAGGGTTAGGGTTAGGGTTAGGGTTAGGGTTAGGGTTAGGGTTAGGGTTAGGGTTAGGGTTAGGGTTAGGGTTAGGGTTAGGGTTAGGGTTAGGGTTAGGGTTAGGGTTAGGGTTAGGGTTAGGGTTAGGGTTAGGGTTAGGGTTAGGGTTAGGGTTAGGGTTAGGGTTAGGGTTAGGGTTAGGGTTAGGGTTAGGGTTAGGGTTAGGGTTAGGGTTAGGGTTAGGGTTAGGGTTAGGGTTAGGGTTAGGGTTAGGGTTAGGGTTAGGGTTAGGGTTAGGGTTAGGGTTAGGGTTAGGGTTAGGGTTAGGGTTAGGGTTAGGGTTAGGGTTAGGGTTAGGGTTAGGGTTAGGGTTAGGGTTAGGGTTAGGGTTAGGGTTAGGGTTAGGGTTAGGGTTAGGGTTAGGGTTAGGGTTAGGGTTAGGGTTAGGGTTAGGGTTAGGGTTAGGGTTAGGGTTAGGGTTAGGGTTAGGGTTAGGGTTAGGGTTAGGGTTAGGGTTAGGGTTAGGGTTAGGGTTAGGGTTAGGGTTAGGGTTAGGGTTAGGGTTAGGGTTAGGGTTAGGGTTAGGGTTAGGGTTAGGGTTAGGGTTAGGGTTAGGGTTAGGGTTAGGGTTAGGGTTAGGGTTAGGGTTAGGGTTAGGGTTAGGGTTAGGGTTAGGGTTAGGGTTAGGGTTAGGGTTAGGGTTAGGGTTAGGGTTAGGGTTAGGGTTAGGGTTAGGGTTAGGGTTAGGGTTAGGGTTAGGGTTAGGGTTAGGGTTAGGGTTAGGGTTAGGGTTAGGGTTAGGGTTAGGGTTAGGGTTAGGGTTAGGGTTAGGGTTAGGGTTAGGGTTAGGGTTAGGGTTAGGGTTAGGGTTAGGGTTAGGGTTAGGGTTAGGGTTAGGGTTAGGGTTAGGGTTAGGGTTAGGGTTAGGGTTAGGGTTAGGGTTAGGGTTAGGGTTAGGGTTAGGGTTAGGGTTAGGGTTAGGGTTAGGGTTAGGGTTAGGGTTAGGGTTAGGGTTAGGGTTAGGGTTAGGGTTAGGGTTAGGGTTAGGGTTAGGGTTAGGGTTAGGGTTAGGGTTAGGGTTAGGGTTAGGGTTAGGGTTAGGGTTAGGGTTAGGGTTAGGGTTAGGGTTAGGGTTAGGGTTAGGGTTAGGGTTAGGGTTAGGGTTAGGGTTAGGGTTAGGGTTAGGGTTAGGGTTAGGGTTAGGGTTAGGGTTAGGGTTAGGGTTAGGGTTAGGGTTAGGGTTAGGGTTAGGGTTAGGGTTAGGGTTAGGGTTAGGGTTAGGGTTAGGGTTAGGGTTAGGGTTAGGGTTAGGGTTAGGGTTAGGGTTAGGGTTAGGGTTAGGGTTAGGGTTAGGGTTAGGGTTAGGGTTAGGGTTAGGGTTAGGGTTAGGGTTAGGGTTAGGGTTAGGGTTAGGGTTAGGGTTAGGGTTAGGGTTAGGGTTAGGGTTAGGGTTAGGGTTAGGGTTAGGGTTAGGGTTAGGGTTAGGGTTAGGGTTAGGGTTAGGGTTAGGGTTAGGGTTAGGGTTAGGGTTAGGGTTAGGGTTAGGGTTAGGGTTAGGGTTAGGGTTAGGGTTAGGGTTAGGGTTAGGGTTAGGGTTAGGGTTAGGGTTAGGGTTAGGGTTAGGGTTAGGGTTAGGGTTAGGGTTAGGGTTAGGGTTAGGGTTAGGGTTAGGGTTAGGGTTAGGGTTAGGGTTAGGGTTAGGGTTAGGGTTAGGGTTAGGGTTAGGGTTAGGGTTAGGGTTAGGGTTAGGGTTAGGGTTAGGGTTAGGGTTAGGGTTAGGGTTAGGGTTAGGGTTAGGGTTAGGGTTAGGGTTAGGGTTAGGGTTAGGGTTAGGGTTAGGGTTAGGGTTAGGGTTAGGGTTAGGGTTAGGGTTAGGGTTAGGGTTAGGGTTAGGGTTAGGGTTAGGGTTAGGGTTAGGGTTAGGGTTAGGGTTAGGGTTAGGGTTAGGGTTAGGGTTAGGGTTAGGGTTAGGGTTAGGGTTAGGGTTAGGGTTAGGGTTAGGGTTAGGGTTAGGGTTAGGGTTAGGGTTAGGGTTAGGGTTAGGGTTAGGGTTAGGGTTAGGGTTAGGGTTAGGGTTAGGGTTAGGGTTAGGGTTAGGGTTAGGGTTAGGGTTAGGGTTAGGGTTAGGGTTAGGGTTAGGGTTAGGGTTAGGGTTAGGGTTAGGGTTAGGGTTAGGGTTAGGGTTAGGGTTAGGGTTAGGGTTAGGGTTAGGGTTAGGGTTAGGGTTAGGGTTAGGGTTAGGGTTAGGGTTAGGGTTAGGGTTAGGGTTAGGGTTAGGGTTAGGGTTAGGGTTAGGGTTAGGGTTAGGGTTAGGGTTAGGGTTAGGGTTAGGGTTAGGGTTAGGGTTAGGGTTAGGGTTAGGGTTAGGGTTAGGGTTAGGGTTAGGGTTAGGGTTAGGGTTAGGGTTAGGGTTAGGGTTAGGGTTAGGGTTAGGGTTAGGGTTAGGGTTAGGGTTAGGGTTAGGGTTAGGGTTAGGGTTAGGGTTAGGGTTAGGGTTAGGGTTAGGGTTAGGGTTAGGGTTAGGGAGGGTTAGGGTTAGGGTTAGGGTTAGGGTTAGGGTTAGGGTTAGGGTTAGGGTTAGGGTTAGGGTTAGGGTTAGGGTTAGGGTTAGGGTTAGGGTTAGGGTTAGGGTTAGGGTTAGGGTTAGGGTTAGGGTTAGGGTTAGGGTTAGGGTTAGGGTTAGGGTTAGGGTTAGGGTTAGGGTTAGGGTTAGGGTTAGGGTTAGGGTTAGGGTTAGGGTTAGGGTTAGGGTTAGGGTTAGGGTTAGGGTTAGGGTTAGGGTTAGGGTTAGGGTTAGGGTTAGGGTTAGGGTTAGGGTTAGGGTTAGGGTTAGGGTTAGGGTTAGGGTTAGGGTTAGGGTTAGGGTTAGGGTTAGGGTTAGGGTTAGGGTTAGGGTTAGGGTTAGGGTTAGGGTTAGGGTTAGGGTTAGGGTTAGGGTTAGGGTTAGGGTTAGGGTTAGGGTTAGGGTTAGGGTTAGGGTTAGGGTTAGGGTTAGGGTTAGGGTTAGGGTTAGGGTTAGGGTTAGGGTTAGGGTTAGGGTTAGGGTTAGGGTTAGGGTTAGGGTTAGGGTTAGGGTTAGGGTTAGGGTTAGGGTTAGGGTTAGGGTTAGGGTTAGGGTTAGGGTTAGGGTTAGGGTTAGGGTTAGGGTTAGGGTTAGGGTTAGGGTTAGGGTTAGGGTTAGGGTTAGGGTTAGGGTTAGGGTTAGGGTTAGGGTTAGGGTTAGGGTTAGGGTTAGGGTTAGGGTTAGGGTTAGGGTTAGGGTTAGGGTTAGGGTTAGGGTTAGGGTTAGGGTTAGGGTTAGGGTTAGGGTTAGGGTTAGGGTTAGGGTTAGGGTTAGGGTTAGGGTTAGGGTTAGGGTTAGGGTTAGGGTTAGGGTTAGGGTTAGGGTTAGGGTTAGGGTTAGGGTTAGGGTTAGGGTTAGGGTTAGGGTTAGGGTTAGGGTTAGGGTTAGGGTTAGGGTTAGGGTTAGGGTTAGGGTTAGGGTTAGGGTTAGGGTTAGGGTTAGGGTTAGGGTTAGGGTTAGGGTTAGGGTTAGGGTTAGGGTTAGGGTTAGGGTTAGGGTTAGGGTTAGGGTTAGGGTTAGGGTTAGGGTTAGGGTTAGGGTTAGGGTTAGGGTTAGGGTTAGGGTTAGGGTTAGGGTTAGGGTTAGGGTTAGGGTTAGGGTTAGGGTTAGGGTTAGGGTTAGGGTTAGGGTTAGGGTTAGGGTTAGGGTTAGGGTTAGGGTTAGGGTTAGGGTTAGGGTTAGGGTTAGGGTTAGGGTTAGGGTTAGGGTTAGGGTTAGGGTTAGGGTTAGGGTTAGGGTTAGGGTTAGGGTTAGGGTTAGGGTTAGGGTTAGGGTTAGGGTTAGGGTTAGGGTTAGGGTTAGGGTTAGGGTTAGGGTTAGGGTTAGGGTTAGGGTTAGGGTTAGGGTTAGGGTTAGGGTTAGGGTTAGGGTTAGGGTTAGGGTTAGGGTTAGGGTTAGGGTTAGGGTTAGGGTTAGGGTTAGGGTTAGGGTTAGGGTTAGGGTTAGGGTTAGGGTTAGGGTTAGGGTTAGGGTTAGGGTTAGGGTTAGGGTTAGGGTTAGGGTTAGGGTTAGGGTTAGGGTTAGGGTTAGGGTTAGGGTTAGGGTTAGGGTTAGGGTTAGGGTTAGGGTTAGGGTTAGGGTTAGGGTTAGGGTTAGGGTTAGGGTTAGGGTTAGGGTTAGGGTTAGGGTTAGGGTTAGGGTTAGGGTTAGGGTTAGGGTTAGGGTTAGGGTTAGGGTTAGGGTTAGGGTTAGGGTTAGGGTTAGGGTTAGGGTTAGGGTTAGGGTTAGGGTTAGGGTTAGGGTTAGGGTTAGGGTTAGGGTTAGGGTTAGGGTTAGGGTTAGGGTTAGGGTTAGGGTTAGGGTTAGGGTTAGGGTTAGGGTTAGGGTTAGGGTTAGGGTTAGGGTTAGGGTTAGGGTTAGGGTTAGGGTTAGGGTTAGGGTTAGGGTTAGGGTTAGGGTTAGGGTTAGGGTTAGGGTTAGGGTTAGGGTTAGGGTTAGGGTTAGGGTTAGGGTTAGGGTTAGGGTTAGGGTTAGGGTTAGGGTTAGGGTTAGGGTTAGGGTTAGGGTTAGGGTTAGGGTTAGGGTTAGGGTTAGGGTTAGGGTTAGGGTTAGGGTTAGGGTTAGGGTTAGGGTTAGGGTTAGGGTTAGGGTTAGGGTTAGGGTTAGGGTTAGGGTTAGGGTTAGGGTTAGGGTTAGGGTTAGGGTTAGGGTTAGGGTTAGGGTTAGGGTTAGGGTTAGGGTTAGGGTTAGGGTTAGGGTTAGGGTTAGGGTTAGGGTTAGGGTTAGGGTTAGGGTTAGGGTTAGGGTTAGGGTTAGGGTTAGGGTTAGGGTTAGGGTTAGGGTTAGGGTTAGGGTTAGGGTTAGGGTTAGGGTTAGGGTTAGGGTTAGGGTTAGGGTTAGGGTTAGGGTTAGGGTTAGGGTTAGGGTTAGGGTTAGGGTTAGGGTTAGGGTTAGGGTTAGGGTTAGGGTTAGGGTTAGGGTTAGGGTTAGGGTTAGGGTTAGGGTTAGGGTTAGGGTTAGGGTTAGGGTTAGGGTTAGGGTTAGGGTTAGGGTTAGGGTTAGGGTTAGGGTTAGGGTTAGGGTTAGGGTTAGGGTTAGGGTTAGGGTTAGGGTTAGGGTTAGGGTTAGGGTTAGGGTTAGGGTTAGGGTTAGGGTTAGGGTTAGGGTTAGGGTTAGGGTTAGGGTTAGGGTTAGGGTTAGGGTTAGGGTTAGGGTTAGGGTTAGGGTTAGGGTTAGGGTTAGGGTTAGGGTTAGGGTTAGGGTTAGGGTTAGGGTTAGGGTTAGGGTTAGGGTTAGGGTTAGGGTTAGGGTTAGGGTTAGGGTTAGGGTTAGGGTTAGGGTTAGGGTTAGGGTTAGGGTTAGGGTTAGGGTTAGGGTTAGGGTTAGGGTTAGGGTTAGGGTTAGGGTTAGGGTTAGGGTTAGGGTTAGGGTTAGGGTTAGGGTTAGGGTTAGGGTTAGGGTTAGGGTTAGGGTTAGGGTTAGGGTTAGGGTTAGGGTTAGGGTTAGGGTTAGGGTTAGGGTTAGGGTTAGGGTTAGGGTTAGGGTTAGGGTTAGGGTTAGGGTTAGGGTTAGGGTTAGGGTTAGGGTTAGGGTTAGGGTTAGGGTTAGGGTTAGGGTTAGGGTTAGGGTTAGGGTTAGGGTTAGGGTTAGGGTTAGGGTTAGGGTTAGGGTTAGGGTTAGGGTTAGGGTTAGGGTTAGGGTTAGGGTTAGGGTTAGGGTTAGGGTTAGGGTTAGGGTTAGGGTTAGGGTTAGGGTTAGGGTTAGGGTTAGGGTTAGGGTTAGGGTTAGGGTTAGGGTTAGGGTTAGGGTTAGGGTTAGGGTTAGGGTTAGGGTTAGGGTTAGGGTTAGGGTTAGGGTTAGGGTTAGGGTTAGGGTTAGGGTTAGGGTTAGGGTTAGGGTTAGGGTTAGGGTTAGGGTTAGGGTTAGGGTTAGGGTTAGGGTTAGGGTTAGGGTTAGGGTTAGGGTTAGGGTTAGGGTTAGGGTTAGGGTTAGGGTTAGGGTTAGGGTTAGGGTTAGGGTTAGGGTTAGGGTTAGGGTTAGGGTTAGGGTTAGGGTTAGGGTTAGGGTTAGGGTTAGGGTTAGGGTTAGGGTTAGGGTTAGGGTTAGGGTTAGGGTTAGGGTTAGGGTTAGGGTTAGGGTTAGGGTTAGGGTTAGGGTTAGGGTTAGGGTTAGGGTTAGGGTTAGGGTTAGGGTTAGGGTTAGGGTTAGGGTTAGGGTTAGGGTTAGGGTTAGGGTTAGGGTTAGGGTTAGGGTTAGGGTTAGGGTTAGGGTTAGGGTTAGGGTTAGGGTTAGGGTTAGGGTTAGGGTTAGGGTTAGGGTTAGGGTTAGGGTTAGGGTTAGGGTTAGGGTTAGGGTTAGGGTTAGGGTTAGGGTTAGGGTTAGGGTTAGGGTTAGGGTTAGGGTTAGGGTTAGGGTTAGGGTTAGGGTTAGGGTTAGGGTTAGGGTTAGGGTTAGGGTTAGGGTTAGGGTTAGGGTTAGGGTTAGGGTTAGGGTTAGGGTTAGGGTTAGGGTTAGGGTTAGGGTTAGGGTTAG
>NC_133222.1:583323-608083 GCF_040436345.1 Pagrus major
ATAACCAAACGGACCTGGATCATTTTCACCAGAATGAAACTAAGTTCACACAACAACAACAAGACTCGACTTTAAATGTGTCCTGATGCAACAAGTCAAAATATCAATCACATTATTGTCAAATCACAAGATGGTGATGGAAGAGTCCAATCTGCCCATCAGAGAAGCTTTCTGATGAAGTTCTGACGGATTCATGATGAAGCTCTGACGAGCAGCAGAGAGGAAAACAAACGTCACATCATACATCTTGACCTACTTTCATCCTTCAGATACAAACACAACATCCTGTATTTGTTGATCTGACGGGTTTTCAGGGAGATCAATGATCCTGGTTGGTCCCACTGTCTCCGGCTGCTGGACGATCCAACAGAACATCACGTTTTCTGTTTGGATCACATAAAGTGTCTGGTTCCGTCCCCAGTGAACTAAAGTGTAATCTGTAGTAACGTTTGCTGTGAGCTGAAACTGACCCGTTCTAATTCAGAATGTCTGTCTGGTTTCTGTCGTTTGTTCCAGAAGGACAACAAAGTGGCTGCGTAGTCTGGACCGGAGAAGAATCTGCACGAGGTGGAACTTCTTCACGCTTCAATGGAAAACAAATAGTTTGAGTTTTGTTGACTAAAATTATGAAGATTGTCTACTAGTTGTATATTTGTCACCAGCACTGGGGTAGACTGCTCGAATACAACGATGGAAACAACAACAGCGCAGTTTATCAGAAAAAAAACATTTTAAAAAGTCCAAATCTCTTCAAAAGTAATTTCCAGGTGGCTGAAATGATTCTGTACAAATGTCATATTTCAGAGTAACTGTTTTGTTTTTCACTGAACGATGTTCGGCCCTTTCTAAACCTTCTTGATGATCTTTTGTTAGCTGTCGAGGGTCGTCCACACGAGTTGTTTGACTCACTGACATAGCTTTATTTGGGGGGGGGGGGGGGGGGGGGGGGTCCAGTCTAACGTAACTTCAGCACCAACCAGCCCGCAGGCCCAGTCACACCTTTCTAACATGTATTTTTCTACTCTAACATAGACTCTGATGCTGTTCTGTAGTCGGCCCGCTCACTGTCAGCTCTCCCACCTGTCTTCAGTCGCTGTGCTCGTGATTCTCACCTGAAATCACTTTTCAGCTTTCTGTTCTGTTCTTTTGTTAACGATGTAGGAAGGTTTCTTCACTAGGTGTCACAGTGTCACAGTAGAGTAGGGAGCTGCTGGTAGTCAACATGTACTCCACTGGTTTCTGTGGTAGATTTTACTCCCAGTCCACAAGCTGACTCGGTCTGGGACTCAGATGGATCATAGGTCAAAGTTCAGCCGCTTTCTTCTTTATCTCTTCACCTATTTTTCTGTGAGTTACTTTGTTCATGAGTCTCTGGCTTGTTTGCTTCAGTTAGTTAGCTGCAGAGTAAATCCACACAGACGAGGACGTAAACCTGTTTTAATGCACTCGAAGCTTCTCAGAGAGACGAGTGGAAGATTCAACGTGTCTGAAACACATGACGGGAAATAAATCCAATGACCAACATGTTAAAAAAGCAATTATTTATTTAGTTTTTTCTCTTTAATAACAAAGAAAAGTTCACTATGAATTTTCACATTAAACATGTTGATGCACGAGCTTTGTGTTCAGACATCAAGTCATCTGATGATCGTCAGATCTGTAGAAAAGCTGCACTGATTGGACAAAAAATGAAAATGATTAAAGAGTTTAAAAAAATAGTTAAAAAAACTCAGTAGTCCGACTCGTCTTCTGTGGCGGTCCCAACATCAGAACTTCCTGAAGGGACTGAAATAAAATGACAACGCAGAAAATGAAGACGTGTCTCACACGTCAGTCCAGCAGACAGCAGCGACCTGTGATACTAAAAATATGAACTTTATTTAAACTTTAACTTTATTAACAATAAAAACACAAAGTCAATTAAACAATCTGCAAAATGGAAACAAAAACAGGAAGAATAAACTTTTTCTTCCTACAGATAAAAAATCTGAATAAATGAAGTGGAATTATTATTATTATTAATATTAATAACGTTTCATCTTCATGTTGTTTTGTCTTGATCTGATTCACAACAAAGACGATTTGTTCATTTAACAAAGATATAAAGTAAAATAATCGTCCTTTATCACAAGTTTTAAATTAAATTCTGACAGAATAAATAAATAAATTTATCATCATGTGTTTTGTTTTTAGACACTTTGAATCTTCCACAGAGACGTTTGTGTTCATCCACTCAGTGTGTGTTTGGCTGTTTGTCGGGCTGCTTCATGAGACACACTAATTTATAAACACACACACACACACAGTCCACCGGCTCACAGGTAATCTGATCCACCTGGTCCAGTTCAGCTCCGCAGTCAACCTGATGCCACTAACGTTGTCCCACGGTGCTGCACAGCCCGCTAAAGCTACAGGAAGTGATGTCATCTATAGATAGAAAATAAAAGACTAGAAAAATGAGCTAGCTGCCTGCGTGTAGCAACATAGTGTTGTAGCAACACTCAGACGTACTCTGGAGGCTGTGACGGGTCGGGTCTGACGGGTCGGGTCTGACATCATTTAAGTACTTCAAACTCTTTCAGTGGTGTTTTGATCGGATTTGAAATGTAGAGTTGCACTTTTGCGAAGTTGATGAAGAAATCCTGCTGTTTTCTCATCATCTGTCCTGAGATTGTATCCAGCTAACAGACGCTGTGACGTCGTCACGGTAACCGACGCCCCGACAATGAACTAGTTCAAAATGATGAATATTGATCTCAGACCCGGGTCAAACTCATTTCATCAGAAGAGTTTGAAAAAAATTCACTTTGATTATGTTGCAGCTAATTTTCTTGTAGTTCTGGAAGTTCAGTGAAGATCTGTGTGGACCCGGGTCTGGTTCTGTAAAGATGTTTTAAATGATTTGTTTCTTGGCTTTGACTCCAGAATCACTAAATCCCCAAATAATTGTGAGAAGATGTCCGGCTGACATGCAGCGCTACTTTAAAGTACTGAAACGTGCTCAGGACGTGTAGAGAAAATGAGCTGCAGAACGACGACGTCACACCAGACGGACCTGACGGAACCAGAGAGCTGAGAAGTTGTTGTTTGATGCAGCTGCTGTTGAACTGAGTGTGAATCTGATGATAAACTGGACTGAACTGGTTCTTGAACTGGTTCTTGAACTGGTTCTTGAACTGGTTCTTGAACTGGTTTCCTCTTACTGAAGCTGTTCTTCTGCATTAAGGCTCTAAAACCAGCTGTTTAACCCGGCGGACAGTTTGAAGGAGCTTTGAGGAAACCTGAGTCGGACACAACAAGAAAACCTGCAGCGCCTCCAGAACACGTGAACTCCCAATCAATCAATATATTGATCAGTGATGACATAGTAGCGTTTTTATGATGTTAAACTGCAGAATTTACTGTTGAGTTAATCTGGATTAGAAAAAGTTTCCTGATTCATTGATCCAGAGTCATTGGAAGAAAGATTGAATTAATTAAAGGCAGTTTAATCAATTTTAGGCAGTTAATTGATTATAAATCATGAAGCTGATGCAAAACAAAGAACTTTCCAATATAATCATTTATAAATCTGATTATTAATTAGAAAATCAAATGTCATGTAATTGATTTGTCTAATTCAGATTGATCAGTGTGTTAGATGATAATGATAGATTAGTCTTCATATGTTCACATCCATCTTTGAGCCCATAAAGTCAGAGCTGATCAGCAGCTGAACAAAGCTTTTCTTGTTGTGTTGGACCTGCTGTGGTTCTGATCCAGGACACAGATCTGTTTTCTCAGCTCTGTTCTTTAGGGAACATTTCTGAAGGTCGTTCAGGGGATTTATCTGGAGTTCAGTGGTTCTCAGTTCTTCAGCTGTAAAGAAAAGTGGACATCAACAACATTTAAACGTCATTAAAGCTCCGGGCAGAGCCGGAGAACCAGCCGGGCTCGGACCGTCTCATCAACCGTTTGTGGTGATGAAATTGTTTAATAATTCTTTCTTTGCGAGTTGGATGTTTGCTTGACACCAGCCATGTCTTCAACTAAATATGAAGCTACAGCTGCTTAGCTTAGCTTAGCTTAGCTTAGCTTAGCATAAATACTAAACGGGGAGTGATAGCCTGGTTCTGGTAATCTCTACAAAAATGTAAAACCAGTGGACATGGCTCAGAGCCAGGCTAGTTGTTTGAGTCTTTATGCTAAGCTAAGCAGCTGCTGACTTTAGCTTCATGCTCACTGTACAGACAGAGTGGATCAGTGTGAACATTAACTCAGAACATTTAGCTGAATGTTTACAGACGTCGTCGTTTCTCTTCAGATGAGACGAATTAAATCTGATCTTTACGATGTTGCTGCTGTGTGACTCCAGCTCTGCCTGCAGGAAACAAACATGCTCATCAATACGTTAATATCATGTGATCAATGTCAGCTTGTTGGGTTTGGGGCCCGTTTCTGGTTCCTCTGAGGGGAGTCGAGAACCACTGACCTGTAAGAAGTGTTTGTGGGGGGTGGGGGGGTGTGTGTGCCTGGATATTTAAAGGAAGCCCTTCGGTTCTTCTTCATGTCAGATTTGGACCGGTGTTGTACACAAAGTCACACAACACTACATGACGCTCGTGTTTGTCAGTCGCCACAGCGTTCGGTGGAGAGAGATTTTTTGATAAAGGTTGTTGATGCAATAACTGAAGCGAGTGTTGGTTTGAGCGTCAGGAGGTGGAGAGCAGGCGCGCTTGTTTTCCACCTCTGGCTTCCTTTAACACTCTGTGGAGTCACAGCCACATGTTCTGTCTTTGAACCCAGCATGGCGTCCTCCTCTGTGGGCCTCAGTGGACTGGGCTTTTTATTAAGAGCAAATAATAAACCGTTGTTCATTACACTGTTGGCCTCGGTCTCCTCTGTACGCTTCACAATGTAGCTGACTGAAGACATTTAACTTCCTACAGCTGCTTCAACCTTCAGTCCAGTCCAAACATCTCAGAACACGACCTGCAGGACCAGAGGACGTGACCCAAACTCACACATCTGTACGTTTACCATCGGTGAATAAACCAGCTGTTCTCAGAGCAAAACAAGGTGTTTGAAGCTAGAAAGGTGGCAGGGTCCGCCACATATAAACAAAGTAAAACTATAAACTGTGTTGTCCTTTAAGGTCAGTTTGTTTATTCAGTCATGAAAACAAAGTTTGATTATTTAGTTTGTTTAGACAGAAAAAAAATCAGCCAATGAAAATCTTTGTCTGCTCATTAAAAAACTCCAGACTGCTCCTTTAACCTGAGTGAAGACTCATCAAAACAGATCTCAACAGCTGACATGAGCAGCATTTCATAAGCAGTTAGCAGCTAGCATTAGCAGCTAGCATTAGCAGTTAGCAGCTAGCATTAGCAGTTAGCAGCTAGCATTAGCAGTTAGCGGTTACACTGGCTGTCGTTTGTTTTGAGTGAATTCTAAAGGTCGTCCACTTTTACATAGTGCACCTTTACCTGATGATGTAACATGTCTGACTCATGTCTTCATTCACGCAGGATCACGTCCACGTTACGTAATGCTCCTGCAGATGTATTGGCACCATCAGGCCTCCGTACTCCCATCATACGCATTATCATTTCCATGTTACATAATGAAGCCGCGGGTCTGGACTGTTGGCACCTCTCGGCCTCCGTACGTCACTAGACGTGCCTGGTCGGTGCAGTGGGCGGGGCCTGCGGGGCGGGGCGGGGCCTGCGGGGCGGCAGCAGCCATTGGTCCAGCCGCTGTCACCGCCTCTGAGCGGTGCAGCAGCTCCATCCTGCCTCTTCATCTGCTCCTGAACGCCGCACGGAGACCAGTCCACCGCCGCCGAGGTCGGAACCAGTCAGCAGCCCGTCAGTCAGCCAGCAGCCAGTCAGTCAGCCAGCCAGCAGCAACATGGCGCTAACCGACGATCCCAACTACAGGAAGCTGGAGCAGTGGTACAAAGCCAACGCCGGCAGCCTGAACATGAGGGACATGTTCGAGCAGGACAAGGACCGGTTCACCAAGCTCAGGTGAGGAGCCGCGTGATGGTGGTGGTGAAGGAGGCAGGTGGGCGTGATGCCGACAGGTCGGTGTGCAGACATCAGCTCATTAACAGCTGACCGGGACGAGCCAGTGACGCTGCTGATCGTCATGTTCGATTGAGTATCAGCTCCTGAACAGCGCTGATCAATAATCTTCCTGTTGTCGTCACAAGGTCATCGATTCATAACACTTCGTCTCTGCTCGTATTTCCTGACCGAACACGCCCCCAGTGTTCTGGTTCAGACCTGCTCCCACAGGTCCGGTAACTCTTCCGCCTGTTCGTCTTAAATCGTTTGAACGGAGCGTGAACGGGCCTCCGGTACCGCCCCGCTAATGTTAGCCAGCCCGCTAGTGTTAGCCAGCCCGCTAATGTTAGCCAGCCCGCTAATGTTAGCCAGCCCGCTAGTGTTAGCCAGCCCGCTAATGTTAGCCAGCCCGCTAATGTTAGCCAGCCCGCTAGTGTTAGCCAGCCCGCTAATGTTAGCCAGCCCGCTAATGTTAGCCAGCTTGCTAATGTTAGCCAGCCCGCTAATGTTAGCCAGCCCGCTAATGTTAGCCAGCCCGCTAATGTCGCTGCGTCCATCATCGGACAGCGCTTTGGTTTCCGTGTAACAGGTTTTTCTCCTTGACGCTGAAACGTTGAATTAAACACTTTGACGGACAAACAACACAACTTCACTCTCCTGCATGATGACTAACGCTAACGCTAGCTAACACTTAATGTTAGTACGTAAAGTCGGTTATTGGACAAGGAGATAAAAAAACTGCTTAAAATGAGGATTTAAAGTTAAAGACAGCTAAATGTTCAGTCTGCTCGCTGCCAGCCTGCTGCCAGCTCACAGGCTGACATGTTGAATATCTAAAGATTAATCATGTTTCATATCTGCTCACGGCAGCTACAGACCAGCGAGCTAAAGCTAACTGAGAGCAACCTGAAGATGAGAACTGAGTCACTGCTGAATCAACCTGTTAGCACAGTGTTAGCTGGCTGTTCAATCACAAACAGTTCAGCCTGAACACGGTGTGTGTGTGTGTGTGTGTGAGGAGCCATGTTGGAGGCTGCATGTGTACGTGCTCTGCCACACGCCTCCTCTTCCTCCTCCTCCTCCTCCTCTTCCTCCTCCTCCTCCTCCTCTTCCTCCTCCTCCTCCTCTTCCTCCTCCTCCTCTTCCTCCTCCTCCTCCTCTTCCTCCTCTTCCTCTTCCTCTTCCTCTTCCTCCTCCTCCTCCTCCTCCTGTCAGACAGGAACAACTATAAGCTGTTACAACATTAATCACAGCGTCCGAGAAGAAAAACATCAGATGATCATGAAACATGTTGTTTATAATGTGACGTCTCTTTTTGTTCGACCAACAATCAGATGGACAATTAACTTAAATGCACTTTGACGTCTGAACAAACACACATTCATTCTTACTTTAATCAATTAATTGTCAAAATAATTTATGCTTCCTTTAATCCATCTGTCAGACAGCTGATGGAGGTCGTCTCCTCTTGTTTATCTGATGGGTCCGTCAGAACCGGTGTCAGTGTGACGGTGACGATAATCCTGATCACTACAGATGAAAGTTGATCTGGTGATGATCCAGTTCCTCATGAATCCTCCCAGTTTCTGTTCTCACACCTTCAGGAGAAACAAGAGAAACCGGCAGGAACTCACTGACCATCACTGTGTGGTAGAACCGGTTCTGATCCATCAATCTGATGTGTAGATAATCACAGACAGGTTCTGGAGGTGTTCGACCTGTCGGACCAGCAGATGTTTATTTACATGAATGAAGACGGATCAGAACCTCAGGAGGCTCAGAGGAGTCGATGTTCAGCGACAAACGTATTGATGCACGACAGCTTCATTAATCCGTCCACTTTCTTTATTAATCACTTAGTTTGGTCCATAAAATGTTGAATTACTGTCGGAGGAGGACACCAGAAAACCTTCACATTAACCAGCTGACAGCTCAAATAGATTAATGAATTATCAGAGTGGTTATTGATTGATCAGATAGCTGAACAGGATCAATGAATGTTTGCAGCTGTAGACTTTTATCATCCGTCTTCTGATGAAACGTCTCTTTGTGTCTCTGACAGCACGACTCTGGAGACAGACGATGGAGACGTCCTGCTCGACTTCTCCAAGAACCTCATCAACCAGGAAGTGCTGACCATGCTGCTGGCTATGGTAACACACACACACTCACACACTCACACTCACACACTCTCACACTCACTCACACTCACACACACTCACACTCTCACACTCACTCACACTCACACACACTCACACTCACACACTCACACTCACACACACACACTCACACACACACTCACACTCACACACACTCACACACTCTCACACACACTCACACTCACACTCACACACACACACACACACTCACACACTCACACACTCACACACACACTCACACTCACACACACACACACTCGGGGCCCTGCAGCTGAAGCCGTCTCCTCTAATCAACCTTAATCTTCTCGGATCAAACTAACGCAGCTTCTCTTAAATCCAATCTGATCATCTTGCTGCCAGATGTTGATCAGCTGTGACACTGTAAACACTGCGATCGATCAGAGGAACCATGCAGGAAGAAACAGCAGCTGTTAGTGAACACACCGTCTGTTTCATTGAACCAGTCACACAACATCACCAGACTCCATTAACAAATGTGGTGATTTTCAGAGTTGTTGAGTTAAAACAAACTTTATAACGTAGTGAAACTCTGTCTCTGACAGATTCTGAATCATTGTCTCCTTCTTGTAAATTCAGCATTAAATGAAAACAGTAAGTTGTGTGTTTCCTTGTAGAAAGTGTCAGTTTGTGGCAGCATGGCTGCACCAGCCTGTCTGCTTCTGTGTCTAAAGTGCTAAAGTCTGACCTGCCAACATTTAGCAGCTGTTTGAACACACTGTTTACACTGATTTCACCATTTACACTCAATTTATGAAAGAAGAAACATTTTATTGATGCTAAACATGTCACATTTTACAGATACACTAAACAGTAACCAGTATAGGCGACTTCTTTGTCCCCAGACTCCCTTAACAAATGTGTCAGTTTAGTGAGTTGTTGAGTTGGAGACACTTTATAAACTGTGTGAAACTCTGTCTCTGACTGATTCTGACTTATTTGTTCCTTCTTGTGAATTCAGCAAATGTTCTGCATGAACAAAACGAACCAGGTGACCAAACTACTGAGAACCAGAGTTAATGTCACGTCTGTACATGAAGACATTTACACATTGCTGCTTGTTTCCTTCGTTATCAGGATGTTGAACAATCTGCCTGTTGCCTCACTGTCCACTTCTCCTTCAGCTGCATGCTGGGAAATATTCAGATTATTTCTGTCAGCCAGTCTTTAGAAATTCACTCCAACAATGTTTTTGTTAGAGTTCCTGACTTCCTGATAAAACGAGTCCTGCTGCTCAAACACACAATGAACCAGGAAGATTTCAACACTTTATTTTGAAAGAGAAAACTCGTATCTGGACTCACAATCACAGCTGTGAGTGCTGCCATTGTTCAGCAGCGTTGTGTTAACATCTGTGGGAATGTGGTAACACAACTCGCAATACTTCCTCGTAACACTCACACACTGCTATCTGTGTGTCGGATAAGATGCTGATGTGTGTGTGTGTGTGTGTGTGTGTGTGTGTGTGTGTGTGTGTGTGTGTGTGTGTGTGTGTGTGCGCGTGCTCTCTATGTTCACAGGCCAAGTCGAGGGGAGTGGAGGAGGCCAGAGAGAAGATGTTCTCTGGAGAGAAGATCAACTTCACCGAGGTACTGAGGACAGATTTAACACATTAACACACCACCAGGCCCGGGACCCAGGTCCACTCTGTGGTGTCATCAGCAGGTCACCAGTGGTCCAGTTTCCCTCCAGTCCTGTTCTGTTCTGTCAGAAACCTTCAGGAGGTCCTGATGAGGTTTAAGATGGACTGAGACTCTTTGTCTGATGGGAGTTCGTCTCCAGCGTGAGGCTGGAGGTTGTTTTTACTGTACGAAGTGTTTTCAGGTCTTTAAAAGAACACTTTCAGTTTTCAGTCTTGGTGTGGCCCGGTTCAGGAGCAGGTTTAGGTCCAGTTCAGGAAGAGCTCATTAAAGTCTGGATCAAAATAATGAGTCTACATTCATTTGTTATTTCACACAGGTGGAAGAACAAGATCACAAAAAATATGTAAAAATCATCTCTGAAGTTACAAGTGATGACACACACACACACACACACACACACACACACACACACACACACGAAGGCTGATGATGTGTCCTGATGTTGACTCGTGTTCTTTATTAGGGCCCGAGCAGGGAACCTGCGAGGTCCCTATTGTAATTGCAATGATTATTATTATTATTATTATTATTATTTTATTCCTTCGTCCAAAATGATGGCATTTTTCACTGCCTGAATGTGAATGAAAAGTCGATTTTATTTGGCAAAGTCAGTGGGCTTGGCGAAAAATTTTATAATCTGTTGTCGTTGTGATTTTTCACCACTTGGTGGCGCTACAATCAAGGAAAGTGCGTTTTGGCTAATAACTCCCACATACTTTGTCGCACATTCAAAAACCTTATATCCACGCGTTCAGTGAATCGGGCTGAATCTCTTGATATAGGCCACGCCCATTTCCGCCTACGGTTTTTTATGCTAGCTCGCAAAATGTCGCAAACCTACTTTTTCGAACTCCTCCCAGGCAATTTCACCGATTTGCACGAAACTTTGCACACAGCATCAGGGGACCCTCATGACAAAAAGTTATTAAAAGAATTTTGGAATTCCAAACAATACTCAAGTTATTAAATAACAACTTCCTATAAAATCGGGTCAAAACAGGAAGTGTTGCATATCTTCACATTGCTTTGTCGAAATGACATGAAACTGAGGATACCACTTTCCCATGAGCCCATAAGGCTCTGTGCGAAATTGTGGTGGACGACCACTAGGTGGCGCTCTTTAAATTGAAGTATTTTATATCTCGACGTTGGTGGGTCGGATTAACACAAAACTTGGTACAATTCTTGCCACTGCCCTTCTGAGGACAGCTGACGAAGGTGTTATTGATCTGACACTAGGTGGCGCTCTGGTGGCAGTTTATTTTTAGATTTGGTACTGTGCCCACACCATAACACTTATGGATATGAAATTCATAGGGGTGGTAAAGACTGGCCCCTGTAACTCACACACCAAAGATGACCAACAGGTGGCGCTATTATCAACACAAAGCAGTTTTTGACCAATAACTCCCACATAATTTGTCAGACATTGTTAAACCTTATATCTACGTGTTCCCTGAATTCAGCTGAATTATATGATGTAGGCCACGCTCACGTTTGCGCTAAATTTCCATTCGCAAATGCGCAAAATGTCACAAACCTACATTTTCGAACTCCTCCCAGACAATTTCTCTGATTTGCACCAAACTTTGCACACAGCACCTGTGGACCCTCCTGACAAAAAGTTATTAAAAGAATTTTGATATTCCAAAGAATACTCAAGTTATTAAATAACAACTTCCTGTAGATTACAGTCAAAAGAGGAAGTGTTGCATATATCCACATTGGTGTGTCCAAATGACGTGAAACTCAGGACAGTACTTCCCCATGAGCCCCTAAGACTCTGTGCAAAATCTTGGCCCATGACCACTAGGTGGCGCTATTTAAATTGAAGTATTTTATATCTCGACATTGGTTGGTCGGATTAACACAAAACTTGGTACACTGATTGCCAATGGCCTCCTGAGGACAGCTGACGAAGGTGTTACCGATCTGACAATAGGTGGCGCTCTGGTGGCAATTTCATTTTATAATTGCCACTGTGCCCACACCATAACACTTATGGATATGCAACTGATTGGGGTGGTATAGACTGGCATCTGTAACTCACACACCAAAAATCACCAGCAGGTGGCGCTATTATCAACACAAAACCGTTTTTGGCTATCAGTTAAGACATGCGCGCACAATAACGGGGCAATGGGTCCGGGTAAGGAGCACGCCCCGACGGCAGCACGCCCCGACCCGCGTGGCCTGCGAGGGCCCGTTCATCGCTGCTTGCAGCTTTAATTAACATTATTATGACATGAAGTCGGATGAACTAACGTCTCCTGGGCAACGAGGCGTTCAATGTCTCCACAGTTTGTCCACAGACGTGCAGCAGCCTGTTTCTGTCAGACAACATGGCCGAAAAACCTGAACTGTGAAACACTGCACATATTCAGTGAGTGAGAGAGTGAGAGTGTGAGTGCGAGTGAGAGAGAGAGAGACTCACTCACTCAGGGAAACGGCGGTCATGATGCAGTGGTGTTGTGTAACAGCCTCCTCAGTGACATTCACACAGATTGATTAATGAATCATTATTCTGATTAATTGATAAGCGTCAACATTAATGACAAACAGCTGACTCACAGTGAGACCAGATGACTTCTTCTGTTGAGCGAACAGACGGAGACGTTCATGTTTCATGTAGCGCCATCGTCAGGTCAACATGTTCATGTGTTCACATCAGCCTCAGCTGCACTCTGTTTACTGATCATTAGCTAATGTTAGCATGCTAACAAGCTAAGCTAAGATGGTAAACATGGTGAACCTGCTAAACATCAGCATGTTAGCATGTTGATTAGCACTGAGCTCAAAGTTCAGCCTCACAGAGCTGCTGACTCAGTCTGATCACATGATCACATTATGAATTCATCCACTGTTAATCAACTAATCAATGAACTGTGTGTGTGTGTGTGTGTGTGTGTAGGGTCGCGCTGTGCTCCACATCGCTCTGCGTAATCGCTCCAACACGCCAATCAGCGTGGACGGTAAAGACGTGATGCCGGAGGTGAACCGCGTGCTGGACAAGATGAAGGCATTCTGTAAGGTACATACCGTGTGTGTGTGTGTGTGTGTGTGTGTGTTTGTGCGTGTGTGTTTGTGTGTGTGTGTGTGTGTGTGTGTGTGTGTGTGTGTGTCGTAAAGGTCGTGACCTTCTGCCTTCTGTTTGCAGAGAGTTCGTAGCGGCGAGTGGAAAGGCTTCAGTGGGAAAAGCATCAGTGACGTGGTGAACATCGGCATCGGGGGCTCCGACCTGGTGAGTGACCTGCTGGTTAAACACCTGAGGACTGTACTGTCACATTGTGATGTCATCACATGCTCTGGACTGCTCTTCTGATTGGCTGCAGGGTCATAATGTTTCTGAAAAAGTCAAATACTGTTCCTTTAAATGTTGGTTCAGGTGTTTCCTCGTCTTTGGATCAGACAGACCAGACGCTCAGCGGTGCACTGCTGCCCTCTGCTGTTTGTTATTAATGCTCCTGTTGACATTTATAAAGTCCAGCAATGTGCTGACGGTGCACAACGTAAAACTGTTTCTGCAGCTCTTCTAAAGCTCCCACAGCTGTGATGAAGCTGTAACCATAACTGTCATGTTGCGTTCAGGGTCCTCTGACGGTGACCGATGAAGCTGTAACCATAACTGTCATGTTGCGTTCAGGGTCCTCTGACGGTGACCGATGAAGCTGTAACTATAACTGTCGTGTTGCGTTCAGGGTCCTCTGACGGTGACCGATGAAGCTGTAACCATAACTGACTGTCGTGTTGCGTTCAGGGTCCTCTGACGGTGACCGATGAAGCTGTAACTATAACTGACTGTCGTGTTGCGTTCAGGGTCCTCTGACGGTGACTGATGAAGCTGTAACTATAACTGTCGTGTTGCGTTCAGGGTCCTCTGATGGTGACTGATGAAGCTGTAACTATAACTGTCGTGTTGCGTTCAGGGTCCTCTGACGGTGACCGATGAAGCTGTAACCATAACTGACTGTCATGTTGCGTTCAGGGTCCTCTGACGGTGACTGATGAAGCTGTAACTATAACTGTCATGTTGCGTTCAGGGTCCTCTGATGGTGACTGATGAAGCTGTAACTATAACTGACTGTCGTGTTGCGTTCAGGGTCCTCTGACGGTGACTGATGAAGCTGTAACTATAACTGTCGTGTTGCGTTCAGGGTCCTCTGACGGTGACTGATGAAGCTGTAACTATAACTGTCGTGTTGCGTTCAGGGTCCTCTGACGGTGACTGATGAAGCTGTAACTATAACTGTCGTGTTGCGTTCAGGGTCCTCTGATGGTGACGGAGGCTCTGAAGCCGTACTCAGCCGATGGACCAAACGTTTGGTTTGTGTCCAACATTGACGGGACTCACATGGCCAAGACTCTCGCTAAGCTCAACCCAGAGACCACACTCTTCATCATCGCCTCCAAGGTGAGCGCACACACACACACACACACACACACACACACACACACACACACTCACTGTACTTCCTGTTGAACTTATGAATCATAACTTATTGTTTGTTTTAATTTATCATAAAGTGTTTATGATTCTCAAGTCGTTATTTCCCATCATGTGAGCGCTGCAGGTGTGTTGCAGGTGTGTTGCAGGTGGGTTTCAGGTCTTGTCCACACGTACATGGTTATTTTTTAAACGTATGTTTTAAAATAAATTTCCCTCCACATCAACGGTATGAAAACACAAACGCAGGCTGTGAAGCGCACGCCAAAGCACCGGGGGCGATATAACTGCACTGTGAGCCTGAAGCTTCTGTCTGCACATGAACATCTTCCTCCTGCAGCAGCTTTACAAGAGAAACACCAGCGTCGTGTGTTTCAGTCCTGTTGTTTCTGTCTCGCCTTCCTCCAGACCTTCACCACCCAGGAGACCATCACCAACGCAGAGTCTGCCAAGGACTGGTTCCTGCAGACAGCCAATGACGTGAGTCCATTTGTTCCCTGACAGCTGATTGGACGACTGATCTGCTTGCAGCCACTGATGGAAACAGATTATATGACAGATGAACTAACAGTCTGATCCCGGTTGGATGTCAGGAAGCTTCTCATGGAACATCTGAACATGTTTAGTTTGTGTTTTTATCATATTTATACTCCCACTGTCTAACCCTGCTCTTCTTCTCCTCTCCTCTCCTTCTTCTTCTCCTCTCCTCTTCTTCTTCTCCTCTCCTCTTCTTCTCTTCTTCTTCTCCTCTCCTCTTCTTCTCCTCCTCTCCTCTTCTTCTTCTTCTTCTCCTCTTCTCTTCTTCTTCTCCTCTTCTCCTCTTCTCTTCTCCTCTTCTTCTCTTCTTCTTCTCCTTCTTCTTCTCCTCTTCTCTTCTTCTTCTCCTCTTCTCTTCTTCTCTTCTCCTCTTCTTCTCTTCTCCTCTTCTCCTTCTTCTTCTCCTCTTCTCTTCTTCTTCTCCTCTTCTCCTCTCCTTCTTCTTCTCCTCTCCTCTTCTTCTTCTTCTTCTCCTCTTTTCTTCTTCTTCTCCTCTTTTCTTCTCTTCTTCTTCTCCTCTCCTCTCCTCTTCTCCTCTCTTCTTCTTCTTCTCTTCTCCTTCTTATTCTCTTCTCCTTCTTCTTCTCCTTCTTCTTCTCCTCCTCTTCTTCTCTTCTTCTCCTCTCTTCTTCTTCTCCTCTTCTTCTTCTCTTCTCTTCCACAGAAATCTGCTGTGGCCAAACACTTTGTTGCTCTGTCCACCAACGCAGTAAGTGTCCATTTAATGTCTCCTGACTGATTTCAGCTGATTTCATCTACATGATCAATTATTATTATTATTATTATTATTTTTATTAGTATTGTGGAAGACAGTCAAGTTACATGAGTTAACTCCTCTCTCCTCCTCCTCCTCCTCCTCCAGGTCAAAGTGAAGGACTTTGGCATCGACACAGAGAACATGTTTGAGTTCTGGGATGTAAGTTTGTCTTGTTGTTATGATCAGACTGATGTGATGAGAATGTAATAACAATAACTAACTGTATAATGTTGTTGAACAAAACCAGCTGCAACTGACACCAGCTGACACCAGCTGACACCAGCTGACACCGACTGACACCAGCTGACACCAGCTGACACCGACTGACACCAGCTGACACCAGCTGACACCGACTGACACCAGCTGACACCGGCTGACACCGGCTGACACCGGCTGACACCAGCTGACACCGACTGACACCAGCTGACACCGACTGACACCAGCTGACACCGGCTGACACCGGCTGACACTTGCTGACACCTGCTGACACCGACTGACACCAGCTGACACCGACTGACACCAGCTGACACCAGCTGACACCAGCTGACACCTGCTGACACCAGCTGACACCAGCTGACACCGACTGACACCAGCTGACACCAGCTGACACCGACTGACACCGACTGACACCAGCTGACACCAGCTGACACCGACTGACTCCTGGTCTGGACGGACCGACTGACTCCTGGTCTGGACTGCAGACCTGCTGGGTTCTGCAGTGATGCTCTATGTGTGCTCTGATTGGCTCTGACTGTGTGATGTCATGTTTGCTCCTCCTCAGTGGGTTGGAGGTCGTTACTCACTGTGGTCGGCCATCGGTCTGTCCATCGCTCTGCACATAGGTACGTCTGCTGTGACCTCTGACCTCCAGACCACAGCTGGGTATCGATTAGTGATTATTGATGAGTGATCACATTGATTTGATGTTATTGAGTCAGCAGCGGATCAAAACTGGACCTGCCTCAGATTTTTACCAAAACATTTGACAAACATGTTGATGAGCAGCTGTGTCCAGCTGTGGTTGGAGCTTCACACATTGTCTTCATGACGTCGTCCTGCAGCAGGTGACCCGGTGTCACGTGACCCGGTGTCACGGTGCTGATGGACATAAAACATGAGGCCAAACTCAGAGTCATTCTTTATATTCATGAACTCAGCTGTCAGTCATCAGAGAAACTCAGTGACTGATGATGATGTCATCTGTTAGTCACAGCACGTCTTTAAACGGCTGAAGAACAGCTAACAGCTAACTGCTAACAGCTAACAGCTCATTCAGCTCGTGATGAGTGGAGGCAGATCCAGACAGAACCAACCTGAGGATGATAACAGGACTGACAGAACCATGAATATAAAGCTGTTAGTTCTGAATATATAATGAGTCGAGTCAGTTTCCTCTTGTTTTGTGTCTGATGAGTTATTGATCGTCTGTTCTGAACTCATATTTTCAAACTCACTTATTTATTTCTGCCTTCAGATACTTTCCTTCACTTGTTTCTGTTTTCATTTTGTAGTCACATGACCTCTGACGTGTGTGTGTGTGTGTGTGTGTGTGTGTGTGTGTGTGTGTGTGTGTGTGTGTGTGTGTGTGTGTGTGTGTGTGTTTCAGGCTTTGAGAACTTCGAGCAGCTTCTTGCAGGAGCTCACTGGATGGTATGAGAATATTTATTAAACTGTTCTATATTAAAACATGAATCTGTTTGGTTCAAACTTCATCAGTGAGTTTGTTTGTTGTCAGGAGTTAATAATAGATGAATATTTATTAAAAGTATAATAATGTTCTTAAATGAGGAGCTGACCTTCAGTTCCTGCAGCTGATCCAGGTCGTGTTCATTTAATTGGATCATTAGAATCTTTAAACAGCTGTGACATAGTTAAATAACTGCAGGTCGACTCGTCTCGCCCGTTTCTCATCACACTTTGTTAAATTTAACTGTGAACCTGCTGAAACTGTAAAATAAGAGCAGAAATAAGATAAAGGATGGGACTATATGTTTCTGTACAGACATGAAACAGCGAACTCTTCTGTGTCGCTGACGCGCCGTCTCCTCTCTTCTCTGCAGGACAACCATTTCCGCAGCGCCCCTCTGGATCAGAACGTCCCGGTCCTGCTGGCTGTTCTGGGCGTCTGGTACATCAACTTCTTCCAGGCTGAGACTCACGCCATGCTGCCCTACGACCAGTACATGCACCGCTTTGCCGCCTACTTCCAACAGGTCAGTGTGACGGGGGGGAGGAGGGGGGAGAGACCATCTGTTCAGAGGGAACAGACGCTGCTGCAGGATGACATCATCACAGAAATATCATCCACTGACATCATCACATGACAGGAAGTGTCTGATGAACACACTCCAGTGTTTTCCGTCAGATCACATCAGACACACAGTTCTCCTTCTTCATCTTTTTAACTTCAGCCTCACAGATTTGGAAAGATTTTAATCTCCACTTGAGTTTAGAGCTGCAGCTAAGTTATTTTTGTAATGGATTACTCTCGACGATAAAACTTTATTCAGTTAAATAAAACGCTTCCTGAAGTTATAATCAGCATCTGTGACATCACTGTGACCATGTGATCTGTCTGTGTGGTCGTCAGGGCGACATGGAGTCCAACGGGAAGTACATCACCAAAGATGGCACTCGTGTCAACTACCACACCGGACCAATCGTGTGGGGCGAGCCCGGGACCAACGGACAGCACGCCTTCTACCAGCTGATCCACCAAGGTGACATCATCCTCATCAGTCTGCCCCTGTGGGACAGTCCCACATTAACAGTCCCTAATTAAAGTTTGTCCTGTAGAGCAACATGAGGACCAGACTGCTTTAAATAGATACATATAAACTATTATTTATTATGAAGCTCCATGTCATCATTAATGATGTGTATTGATCAGTGAGGGTCAACTGTTTGTTGTTTCCTCGTCAGGAACCCGTATGATTCCTGCTGACTTCCTCATTCCTGCTCAGTCTCAGCATCCAATCAGAGACAACCTCCATCACAAGGTAACGCCCGCTGTGCGTTCATCACATAAAACAGATGAACTGTTAACGCTCAGCTGCTCCGCGTTTTCAACAAACCATTACATCGTTTTCTACTGAGTTAGTCAGTGAAGGTTCTGGTGGAGCGTTTCCTGTGCTGCATGTTTAACAGTGGGTCCAGTCCAGGTCCAGTCCTCCAGCTCACCTTCAGCACCGCTTCATTAACACCAGAACACTGTGTGGTTTAAGTCAGTTAATTTTATTCAAGCAACTTGATTATTTTGCTCAATCCCTTTTTTAAAGAGGCAGACATTTTAAAGGTTGAACCTCCTCAGTAAGTCTAAAACTAATACTGGATCACAGTTTAAACTGGACTTTAAAGATTTCCCAACAGAATTAAATAATCAAGCTGCTGTTGTAAAATACTTTCTCTGTAAAGAAGAGGTTAAAATGTAAAGGACAGTCTGTCAGAACATTGAAACGATGATCTGTTGATCTTCACTGATCCACGTGTGACGTCTGACAGTGACGCCTTTAATTAAACAGTCAGATTATTCTTCTGTCCTGTCTGATGGATTCACAGATCTGCTCCTGTGTGTAATGTATAAAACACGTCTATATGAAGGTGTGTGAGCTGCTCGCTGTGTGTTTCAGATCCTGGTGGCGAACTTCTTGGCTCAGACAGAAGCTCTGATGAAAGGAAAAACTGCAGCCGAGGCTCGTAAAGAGCTGGAGGCCGGAGGCCTGAAGGGAGACGCTGTGGAGAAGCTGCTGCCTCACAAAGTAAGTCGCAGTCCGACGGTCACGTCACGCTTCAGTTCGTCTCGACATCGTGTTGTTCACTGTGACGTCTCAGAAACAGTCCGACCTGCTGCTGTGTGGACATGAACGTCTTTTCTTTTAACGACTCGTCAGTTGAACAGTGAGACGATTCTGACATCAAACTCAACACGTTCACTGTTCAGATGAGGAGGCAGACATTTCTGTCCACAGGAAGGAGGTCAAAGGTCAAACAGCTTCCTGGTTAGAGTTAATTATGACTCACTGATGTGAGTCTGGTGTGTTTGTTACTGGTTTAAACGCAGAGTTTCATTCTCTGATTTCTTCTTCTGTTTCCATTTAAAGGTTTTTGAGGGAAACAAGCCGAGTAACTCGATCGTTTTCAAGAAGCTCAGCCCGTTCATACTGGGAGCACTGGTCGGTGAGTACCACGACACGTGTTAGCATGAGGCAGCTGCTGATAATCATCTGTTTAAATGTTCATCTTTAATAAGGAGATGATCATAACAAGATATTTAAGAAAAATACATTTTCAACTCATTAATATTTAAATATTTTATTCAATGATTTTCTCTGTAAACAAAAAAGCAAATGTAACAAGAAACAAAGTATGAATGTATTAACAATAATAAACAGTCTGTCAATAGTTGTTACAGTCTGCAACAGGCTAAATGCTGTCACTGTCGTTACAGACTACTGTTGTTACGCAACTGTAACAGACGCCTGAAGCCTGTCGTTACAGTCGCCTGCCGTTACAGTCGCCTGCCGTTACAGTCGCCTGCCGTTACAGTCGCCTAACAACAGACGCCTGAAGCCTGCCGTTACAGTCGCCTAACAACAGATGACTGTAACGCCTGGCGACTGTAACGACAGGCTTCAGGCGTCTGTTGTTACAGTTGCGTAACAACAGTTGACTGTAACGCCGTGGTACACGACTAGTTAACGCCTGTCGTTACAGTCGCGTGTAACGACAGGCTTCAGGCGTCTGTTGTTACAGTTGCGTAACAACAGGTTTCAGGTGTTACGTGACTAATGACAGGCAGCTGTAACGACAGATGACGGTATGTGGTACGCGACTAGTTAACATCTGTCGTTCGTGTCGTTACGGATGCCTGTTGTTACAGTCACGTTACGTCTGCCGTTACAGACTACTGTTGTTACACAACTGTAACAACAGACGCCTGAAGCCTGTCGTTACAGGCAACTGTAACGTATGTGTTACGCGACTAGTTAACGCATGTCGCTACAGTCGACAAGGTGTCTGTAACGACAGGTTTCAGGCATCACGCAACTCCAACGACTGTTACAGACTAACAGAGTGTCACAACTGTTATTACAACCTGTGACAGCAGACTAACGACAGGAAATCAGATGTACAGCAGGTGTGATGGGATATAAGGAGGACTGGAACGTAGCTCTAATAAATCATGTGATTTCTTTTCTTTCAGCCATGTATGAGCACAAGATCTTTGTGCAGGGCGTCATGTGGGACATCAACAGCTACGACCAGTGGGGGTGAGTGTCTCCTTTCAACGACCATCTTCATCTGAGAAGAATCTTAAAGGAACAGTTCACCCAAAACAGAAAATTCAGTCATTATGTCCTCCCCCCCTGCTGATAGAAAGTCAGGTGACACCTGAGCCGGGGTGAGGAGATAACCACTGAATGAACTGTTCCTTTAACTCAAGGTTACTAGGTTTTTGTCAGTCATGCATGAAGCTTGGCTGTGACTCAGGAGGTGTCAGGGTGGTGCAGATTACCAACATCAGTAAATAACGACTTCCTGTTTCCTGCTCGCAGCGTTGAACTGGGAAAGCAGCTGGCGAAGAAGATCGAGCCGGAGCTGAAGGACGACTCCGACGTCACCTCCCACGACTCGTCCACCAACGGACTCATCAGCTTCCTGAAGAAGAACTTCGCCTGAATCCTCCTCCCGCCACGTAGTCCTCTCTCATTGGCTGAAACTCTGTCGGTGTGACCCGCGAGAATGAGCACTTTATGTTTGTTGATGTGAGACTTCACATGTAGACGTGTTTGATGAAAAGGGAAAATGTACCTGAGGACGAAGAGAAATGTGCAGATGTTACTGTAGGTGACAGCACTGACTTTCAAAATAAAAGTCCTGTTTGTCACTGAATCCTGGTGTCTTATTTTGTTGATCACATATGGGAGGAGGAAACATTCAGCTGAGCTGCTCTTTAAGGCTGAAGTTAGTCATGTGACTGAAGCTGTGCTCCTCTTTAACATCACACATTCATCACTGTCTGTTTAAAGTTCCTCAAAGAAGCTGAGACAAACACACGACTGTTACTAACTTATTATTATATAGGTGCAGATATGAAAGTCCATTGAAACTATTATTATTATTATTATGGACCAAAAATATTCACAAAACACAGACTAAACATTCAGATGTGTCAGAATAAACAAGTGACACCCAAATATCCTGGACGGATCGAGGAGTGTAAATGATTTTTTTATGAATAGATTATGAAAATGGTTCTGGATTATATTGTTGATCAACTAATTGATTGAACAGGTTTGTAGAATCTAGAGGTGAATCATTCAGCCGGTTAATCAAAGAGCTGATCAACAGAAGAGAAACGATCAGACTGTCGATTGATCTTCAGTCTCAGCTCTTCTGTGTTCAGTCACTGAATCTGTAGTTTAATTTGTTGCTTGAACAAAACCAACATTTGAAGACATTTCACTTCCTGTTTACACATTATTGATTCTTACAGTATTGATTAACTGCAGCCCTGGAACGGTGGAAATGATCACATTAAATGTACTGAAAGAAACTTAAGTAGATTTACTCAAGTACTGTAGCAGAATTTTGAGGTTCTGGTCCTTCACGGGAGTATTTCCATTTCCTACTAAATACTCGACTACATCTCCGGGGAAATATTGTAGTTTTTACTTCAGTACAGTGACTTAAAAACTTTAGTTACTTTACAGATTTAGGTTCAATTAACTAACTCTATAAAAAGTATTATTATAGATTAATGTACCCAGCAGTGATGAGTAATTAAAATGAGGACTGGGGTAAAAAAGTAACCAGTCGCTCGTTACAATCTGAATGAGGTTTTCATGTTTTTAGAAAAAGAATTGCGTTGCTGAATCGGCTGCAGTCAGATTACATTATTTCGTTTACTATAAATAACACAGCAGTCGCTCACATCCAGAACTGTAAGATCTTTGGGTGTAAAATATATTCAACTTGAAGAAAGTCTGCACACTGTTGCTCCTGTGATGTCAATTTACAGGCACATTACTGTGAAACATTACTTGAGATCTTGTGGATGTGCCAGTTAACGACAGTGTGCAGACTTGTTTCAGCAGAGACAGCAGCCTCTGAACAATCTGACATGATGGAAAACATGTAATTACAACGTCACATGATGCGCTGGAGCCTCAGAACACTTTGTCCTATAAGTTTACACTGGATACATTTTTGAGCGTCACAACAAAAACGACTTGTTTGACCGTCAGACGGTCATTCAGTCTGATAACATGAAAGTCAGCTGCTCAGAAGCTTCTAGTGCATACGATCTGACACCAGAACATCAGGACGATCTGACACCAGAACATCAGGACGATCTGACACCAGAACATCAGGACGATCTGACACCAGAACATCAGGACGATCTGACACCAGAACATCAGGACGATCTGACACGAGGCTCCAGCTCCACGGCACAGAGCTCCTCATGAAGACCCACCTGTAACGTCTTCTCTTCAGGACGGATCTTCTCTTCACCGTCTCCACGCAGCGATCACGTCCACACATCTGGAACTGCAGCTCTGAAAAACACAACACACATTCATTTTAAAGATCTTCTCTTCATAAACAATCTGATGTCTGTGTGATGAGACTGTGCTGTCAGTGTCGTCATCACTTAATGTTCCTGCAGGTTCTCTGACAGCACACACACACACACACACACACACACACACACACACACACACACACACACACACACACACACTGTCAGGCCTGTACCCAGGGGTGTAAGGTAACTAAGTACATTTCCTCGAGTACTGTACTACAGTACACATTTGACACACTTGTACTTCACATGAGTATTTCAGTGTAATTAAACTTCATCAAGCAGAAGCAGAAGCAGTAAAATGACACATACACATCAATGCAGCAGGAATATTAATCCACAAACATCAGACAGAAAAACTCTGACAGGAACAGATTACTGCAGCATGAGTACTTTTACTTTGAGTACTTTAAGTATAATTGACTGATAATACTTCCAGACTTTGACTTCAGGAAGGTTTTGAATGCAGGACTTCAGCTTGTAATGGAGTATTTTTACTCAGTGTGCTTTTAGTACTTAAGTGCAGTACCGGATGTGAGTACTGATCAATAATCAATACAGTTACATGCTGACAGTTGTAATACTCACTGGTCGGTCTTCATCATGGAGGGTGAACGCGGCTCTTCGTCATCATCGCCACCTGGGCTCGCACTGCAGCAGCTGTTAGCTGTTAGCACCGCTAGTGCTAGCACCGCTAGTGCTAACAGCAGGAGCGCCTGCTTCTTGCTGCTCGTTAGTGATGTCGTCATCAGTAATGGCCGCCGTGAAAAAGCGCGTCACGCTTGGTAGTTGTGCCACAAACTGTGAGTTTTCCTCCCGCTGCCTCCGTTTTTCTGCCCCGCTGGAAACTTGCTTCATGTTGGTTTGTACAGCGCGCCAACCGGTTTGTTTAGCTACTGACTTCCTCAATCATTCTGCACATGCGCAGTAAGATGGAATAGTCCAATGTAGGGGACTGAAGGGGGGTCCTGGGACTCTCGGAGTGGATTCAGCTTTGTGACGATGTTTTAGTGAATGGATTTTTTTGTTAAAACATAATAAATTAGCGAAAAGTAGAATTAAACTTTATTAATCAGAAGTCTGTGAGGAGTTTTATCTGGCTCTTGGTAGCTTTGGGCTGAAGGCTGATGGTAGCTCCCCCTCTGCCGACATCTGGATTAAAATCCTCCAAAAGGCTCCAACATCATGATGTCTCGATCCAGGGCTGCGTCCCCCGCATGGATCTATAATAAGACCTATAAGATCTATCTATCTATCTATCTATCTATCTATCTATCTATCTATCTATCTATCTATCTATCTATCTATAAGATCTATAATAAGAATAATAATTATATAACTTATTATATAATAAGTTATATAATAGATCCATGTTCGGAGGCGTCCCCCGCTGTTAAATGGGACGGACCAGCCTTCGGCGCATTTCCTGGTTGCGTCACCAGATGTTCCCGCCCCTTACCCTTACGTCACGATTTCTGCCGCCCAGGCCCGCGAAAGTGACGATCTACATCATAGACACTCACTCTGGCTGTGGATATCTAGTGTGATATATATATACATATATATGTAT
>NC_133222.1:608183-660683 GCF_040436345.1 Pagrus major
ATATATATATATATATATATATATATATATATATATATATATATATATATATATATATATATATATATATATATATATATATATATATATATATATATATATATATATATATATATATATATATATATATATCATAATATATATCAGCTGACCTGATATATATTCACCTTTTGTAATGTTGATAATTCAGTTTAGATTTGACACATTGTACACACACAAATAAATGTACACGTTTGATAGATTTGAACCAAAACAGACTTTAATGCATGAACACCTGGTGACGCAACCAGGAAATACTCCGAAGGCTGGACCGACCCATTTAACAACGGTGGACGCGTATGGAAGAATTATCCTATCTTTATTCAACAGCGTAGATTTTCAGTTTGAGAGCATGATTTCATCCCTTTTCAGTATTATATATATATATATACGTATATATATGTGTATATATATATATATACATATATATGTGTATATATATATATATATGTGTGTGTATATATATATGTGTGTATATATATATATATATATACACACATATATATATACGTATATATATACACATATATATATACGTATATTATATATACACATATATATATGTGTATATATATATATACACATATATCGTTACATTTACATTTTAGGGTATTTGGCAGCATTTTTGTCCAAAGCGACTTACAGTAATTCATACATACTGTCATACACTGATGGCGGTGGCTGCCGACCAGCACATCAGGAGCAGATTGGGGTTCAGTATCTTGCCCAAGGACACTTCGACACGCAGACCAGGGGAATCGAACCAGCGACCTTATGATAACAAGACGCTGTACCCCTGAGCCACAGCCGCCCCCTTGAACTCAACAAACTTGAGCTTCTACCTGCTTTGAAACAATATCACCCTTTTCCCTTTTATAATGCATAATGTAACTTCTGCTGTGGAGTAAATGTACTTAGTTACTTTCTCTGGCTGTAATAAAAGTTTAAGATGGCAGGAAATAAGAGAGACATGTGGGGGCGGAGACGACAGGTGTGATCTTTATCACAGGAGGCTGATTACCTGACACGGCACAACTCAGGTGAGGAACAGGTTTCTGAGAACGCAGGACTACAACATACCTGTCTGCAGGTGGGTCAGAGAGGGCGGGACTTCAGATGTGATGACTCAACATTTCACTCAGAGGTGAAAGAGACACTCCGTCCTGTCAGAAGATGGACACCAGTTCCTGTTTCTCTGTTGTCGCTGCAGCGGTGTCCGTCTTCACAGTCCTGTGGACGCTCAGAGACAGATGTGGTTCTGGGTACTGGACGGCTGCCTGCGGGGCCCTCAGCGGGGCCCTCAGCGGGGCCCTCGGGTCCTGTCTGTATCTTAATGTTCCTCCTGCTGTCTGTGGGACGGCCCTCCTCACCTGCAGCTTCATCCTGATCTGTGTGACTGAGAGGCGAGTCAAGCTGCTGCCAGCGGAGAGGAGAGCGGTGCTGGTTACAGGTGAGACTCTCACTCACACACACACACACACACACACACACACACACACACACACACAAATAAAGTGAAACTGCTGCCGGCTACGAAGTTGACCAATCACAGCAGTTGTGGTCTGCGTCGCGGTGACGTGCAGTACCACTGTGGAGGTGGGGCTGTATAAAGACACACCTGAACGCACATTTAATGTTAAACTGATTATATACAACATGAAGCTTAAAGCTGCCCTGAGGAGTTTCTGACCACTGGTGGCGCCGTGGAGCAACATTTGAACGAGCAGCTGATGTCTCATGTGATGTCAGACGCTCAGCTGAGACACGTGAACGTTACATGTTGCTGAACAGTTTCTGTCTTCTGCTCTGAGGCTGTGATTCCGGGTTCGGTCACGTCCTGGCGAAGCGGCTCAGTGAGATGGGGCTGACGGTGTTTGCTGGTGTTCTGGATGTGAACGGAGCTGGAGCTCAGCGGCTCAGAGAACCAGGATCTGAAAACCTGCAGGTCCTGCAGCTGGACGTGACCGACAGCTCCCAGATAGAGACAGCCCACCGCCACATCTGTGCTCAGGTGGCTGACACAGGTAACACTGACAAACACACACGGTTCATTTGTACGATTATTCTCCTGGTGGAGATCTTTGGAGTCAGATCCTACAGAGATGATGGAGAGTGGAACCTTAAAGGGACAGTTCACCCAAACACTGTAAACTCAGTCATCTCCTCCTGATGATATAAAGTCAGGCTCAGTCATCATCTCCTCCTGATGATATAAAGTCAGGCTCAGCCATCATCTCCTCCTGATGATATAAAGTCAGGCTCAGTCATCATCTCCTCCTGATGATATAAAGTCAGGCTCAGTCATCATCTCCTCCTGATGATATAAAGTCAGGCTCAGCCATCATCTCCTCCTGATGATATAAAGTCAGGCTCAGTCATCATCTCCTCCTGATGATATAAAGTCAGGCTCAGCCATCATCTCCTCCTGATGATATAAAGTCAGGCGAAGTCTCGTAGTCCACAGAACACTTCTGGAGCTTCACAGTAAAACAGAGTTGCAGCGTTCTGCTGAACAGCTGAAGCAGCTGAAGATGATTTAAACATCAGATGTCTCCATGCAGCTCGTCTGCGATCACAGTCTCATCAGACCGTGTGAAGCTCCTGTCAGACGGGATGAGCGCTAACACTTTTAGCTCAGCAGCTACAGTGAAGATTTCACGTTTAAACATTTAATAACAGAAACACATTTCAGCCCAATCCAGTGACGAAGCAGTGAGGCTGAGAACAAACAGAATCAGAACGATGACGACGTTCAGCTCAAACATTTTATTATGGATTTTATGAGGTCCCATGAATATAAAGGATTTACATTATTTTCTTCAAGATAATCCTCAACATGAACTGAGGCCTGAAGTGGGTCGGTTCTGTGTGACCTGTAAACACCTGACAGCCCAGATGAGGACGTCTGTCTGGTCTCGTGTTGTGTGTCTCGTCCCTGCAGGTTTGTGGGGTCTGGTGAATAACGCAGGAGTCCTCCGCTGCCCCATGAACGCAGAGCTCCACCCGCTCACAGAGTTCGGACTCTGTATGGACGTCAACTTCCTGGCTGCTGTGAAGATGAGTCAGGTGTTCCTCCCTCTGCTGAGGAGGTCCAGAGGACGCATCGTCAACGTGTCCAGCATGGCAGGTCCATCTGAGCAGCACACAGAGCCACAACATGGCCGCTTAGCTTCATCATGAATATGTATTACTTGTTGTCTTATTGTCCGTTCTGCACACTGACACTGAGGAGTTTGTAACTCTGGGTTCTGTCATGTGTTTGGACACTCTTGCACACTCACCTGTTGACAGCAGGTGTGATCACTCACCTGTTGACAGCAGGTGTGATCACTCACCTGTTGACAGCAGGTGTGATCACTCACCTGTTGACAGCAGGTGTGATCACTCACCTGTTGACAGCAGGTGTGATCACTCACCTGTCTCTGTCTCTGACGCTCTCTCCTGCAGCCGAAGTGCCCATGACCATGTTTGCAGCTTACGGAGCCTCAAAGGCAGCGCTCAGTATGTTCTCCAAGGTCCTGAGGCTGGAGCTATCTGTGTGGGGCGTCAGCGTGGTTCTGATCCAGCCAGCAGGCTTCAGAACCAGTACGTCTCATTCTGTCAGTTAACTGTGGATGTGGGCCCCGTCTGATTGTAGACTGTCTGTCTGACTGTAGACTGACTGTACTGACTATAGACTGAATGTAGACTGTCTGACTGTAGACTGACTGTAGACTGTCTGACTGTAGACTGACTGTACTGACTATAGACTGAATGTAGACTGTCTGTAGACTGTCTGACTGTAGACTGACTGTAGACTGTCTGACTGTAGACTGTCTGCAGACTGACTGTAGACTGTCTGACTGTAGGCTGTCTGTAGGCTGTCTGTCTGTAGACTGACTGTAGACTGACTGTAGACTGTCTGTAGACTGAATGTAGTCTGACTGACTGTAGACTGTCTGACTGTAGACTGACTGTAGACTGTCTGACTGTAGACTGTCTGTAAACTGACTGTAGACTGACTGTAGACTGTCTGACTGTAGGCTGTCTGTCTGTAGACTGACTGAAGACTGACTGTAGACTGTCTGTAAACTGACTGTAGACTGACTGTAGACTGTCTGACTGTAGGCTGTCTGTCTGTAGACTGACTGAAGACTGACTGTAGACTGTCTGTAAACTGACTGTAGACTGACTGAAGACTGACTGTAGTCTGTCTGTAGACTGACTGTAGACTGTCTGACTGTAGACTGACTGTAGTCTGTCTGACTGTAGACTGACTGTAGTCTGTCTGTAGACTGACTGTAGACTGTCTGACTGTAGACTGTCTGTAGACTGACTGTAGACTGTCTGACTGTAGACTGTCTGTAGACTGACTGTAGTCTGTCTGTAGACTGACTGTAGACTGACTGTAGACTGTCTGTAGACTGACTGTAGACTGTCTGACTGTAGACTGTCTGTAGACTGACTGTAGACTGTCTGACTGTAGACTGTCTGTAGACTGACTGTAGACTTTCTGACTGTAGACTTACTGTAGACTGTCTGTAGACTGACTGACTGTAGGCTGTCTGTAGACGGACTGTAGACTGTCTGTAGACTGACTGTAGACTGTGACTGTAGACTGTCTGTAGACTGTCTGACTATAGACTGACTGTAGTCTGTCTGTAGACTGACTGTAGACTGTCTGACTGTAGACTGTCTGTAGACTGACTGTAGACTGTCTGACTGTAGACTGTCTGTAGACTGTCTGTAGTCTGTCTGTAGACTGACTGTAGACTGTCTGACTGTAGACTGTCTGTAGACTGACTGTAGACTGTCTGACTGTAGGCTGTCTGTAGGCTGTCTGTCTGTAGACTGACTGTAGACTGACTGTAGACTGTCTGTAGACTGTCTGACTGTAGACTGTCTGCAGACTGACTGTAGACTGTCTGACTGTAGGCTGTCTGTAGGCTGTCTGTCTGTAGACTGACTGTAGACTGACTGTAGACTGTCTGTAGACTGAATGTAGTCTGACTGACTGTAGACTGACTGTAGACTGTCTGACTGTAGACTGACTGTAGACTGTCTGTAAACTGACTGTAGACTGACTGTAGACTGTCTGACTGTAGGCTGTCTGTAGGCTGTCTGTCTGTAGACTGACTGAAGACTGACTGTAGACTGACTGTAGACTGACTGAAGACTGACTGTAGTCTGTCTGTAGACTGACTGTAGACTGTCTGACTGTAGACTGACTGTAGTCTGTCTGTAGACTGACTGTAGACTTTCTGACTGTAGACTTACTGTAGACTGTCTGTAGACTGACTGACTGTAGGCTGTCTGTAGACTGTCTGTAGACTGTCTGTAGACTGACTGTAGACTGACTGTAGACTGTCTGACTGTAGACTGTCTGACTATAGACTGTGACTGTAGACTGACTGACTATAGACTGACTGTAGTCTGTCTGTAGACTGACTGTAGACTGTCTGACTGTAGACTGTCTGTAGACTGACTGTACACTTTCTGACTGTAGACTTACTGTAGACTGTCTGTAGACTGACTGACTGTAGGCTGTCTGTAGACGGACTGTAGACTGACTGACTGTAGACTGTCTGTAGACTGACTGTAGACTGTGACTGTAGACTGTCTGTAGACTGTCTGACTATAGACTGTGACTGTAGACTGACTGACTATAGACTGACTGTAGTCTGTCTGTAGACTGACTGACTGTAGACTGACTGTAGACTGACTGACTGTAGGCTGTCTGTAGACGGACTGTAGACTGTCTGACTGTAGACTGTCTGTAGACTGACTGTAGACTGTGACTGTAGACTGTCTGTAGACTGTCTGACTATAGACTGTGACTGTAGACTGACTGACTATAGACTGACTGTAGTCTGTCTGTAGACTGACTGACTGTAGACTGACTGTAGACTGTCTGTAGACTGACTGACTGTAGACATCTGACTGTAGACTGACTGAAGACATCGGACTGTAGACTGACTGACTGTAGACATCTGACTGTAGACTGACTACAGACTGTCTGACGTACAGCCTTCGCGCGGCGTTGTGACGTAGTTGGCCTTCGAAGGATGCAGCCCCTGAATCGGGACACAGCTACTGTGATGATGTTTTCTGCCCAGGTCACTTGATGTTAAGCTAAGCTAGCTGTTAGCCCCTGTTACTAATCTTTATGCTAAGCTAATTCATATACTGATAGCTTAGCAGGATTGGTACCCGGGGCAAACAGCTAGTTTAGCTTAGCATCAAGACTGTAAACAGGGAAACAGCTACAGCACAGCAGTCGTGTGTAAACGCTTCACGTCTTCCTCTCAGATATCTTCGGGAACAGTGATAACATCACTCGCTACAGAGATGAGATTCTGGCAGCCGTTTCCTCTGTTGCCAGAGAGGATTATGGGGAGGCGTACATCTCATCTCTGCCCAGCAGTCTGTCCAGAATGTCCCAGCAGTCGGCGGAGGACGTGTCTCCCGTGGTGGATGACATGTGTCACGCTCTGCTGGCACTTCATCCTAAACCTGTGTACACCCCTGGACGCATGGCGTGGCTGCTCCCGTTCCTGCAGCGCTGCTGTCCCACCGCCGTGTTCGACGCCATCCTCATGATCGTCCCCAGACACACCGACCATGAACCAGCAGGACTCAACAGGAGCTGAGGCTCATGGGAAATGTTCACAAACATCGAGCTGACTTTTGGGATCTTACATTAATGTGATGTCAGAAAAACTGTTTGTGCATCAAAATATTTAAAAACCAAATCAAAATTAAACATCATGAAAAAGATAAAAAGTGAGTTTTCAACAATGTTTAAAGGATCAGTGTGCCGTTAGTTTGTCAGACTCAAACCAACTTTCTCTTCTTCTCTTACAATCACGTTCACAAACTCATGTCTGTACAGTAACTATGAAGCTAGCTTAGCTTAGCATAAAGACTGTAAACAGGGCAAACAGCTAGCCTGGCTCTGTCCAAAGGTAAAATAATCCACCTCACTCATTATTTTCTGGTTTGTCTTCAGATTTACTGTAATCACATGTGAGCAGCATCAGTCTGAAGATTTAACTCTCAGCAGGAAACCACGTCTCTGCATAATGTTGAACTTTTACTTACAGAAGTATTTAAAAGTAGGCACAGACACACGACAGACACGAGTTCACTGAGCTGTGGATTTAATGCAGGTTTCATCCATTCTGTAAAAACACCGTCCATCACTCAGCATCTCAAAGATACACGTCTCTCTTTTAAAAAAACAGGATGTATAACATCCAACCAGCTTTAAAACACTGTCATGCTGCTCCACAGCCGACACTCGTGCTCATAGCCTCTGCCAACATTGATGTAAAAAAGTATTATTGAGTCATTTACATAAAGTAGAGTAGTAGTCTGTGGCATGGTGGGCTCAGTCCTGAGGTTTCAGAAACACTCTCTTTGTGTTGGTTTCTACAACGTTGTGGTTGACGTCGTCTTCTTCTTCTGTCGCTGCTCTCTGACGCTTCTTTGCAAACTTCTTCTTCATGCTTCCCACTAAACTCTCGTACCTGAAGAAGAAGAAACATCCAGTCAGAAGCAAAAAATTAAAGTTTAAAATCCTCCCACACGTGGAGTTGAAACACAAATCTCTCTGATCCTCATCAGGTTACTGACAGGTTTACTCCCCAAGTCTCAATATCATGTCCAGGTTTTACCATTTCACAGTAAAACAAAAAACTTAGTTAAACTCGTCTTTAAACATTTAAGTGAGAACTAAAAAGAGGTTCCAGCGTCCATCCTGCTTTGTGACATCACAACGAAACACCTGAAAGTCTTTTCAAACTAAACTAATATTTGATTCATTAGCAGCTCGTCAGTCTGTTCGTACCTCAGAGCCATTTCTTCATCTGTGACGTCCGTTTGCATCCGGCTGATTTCCTCCTCTTGTTTTTCTTCTTCATTCTTTGGATTCATCAGAGCCATCAGTTTCTGTGACGGACGCAAAAAAATGTAAACTGTCAACAGACCCGGGTCACATTTATATCTGAAGAACTGAATTATTACCTTATTCTTTTGTTTTACTTAAAGCCTTTTCTTTAAGAAAGCTTACTTTAAGTGTTCACTGTGTGACACGAGGAGACGCTCAAATAAGACATTTTCTTTAGCTTTTAGTGAAGATGTAAAAATACTGTAAATATGAACATCAGATGAAATTTAAAGTGAACGTAGGATTTTGCATCCTTAAGATAAAGTATATATAAAAAAAGGATTTTTTACTTTTTGAGTGAAACACATGCTGACCTTTGTTTAGTCTGTGGTGTGAAACACAGAGAACATCACGTGTACGAACTAATGAAGAATAAATCAAAACAAACCTCGACTTCAGGATTGAAACCCTTGAACGAGATGCGACCGTACTTCAGGTCCTCGCAGGGAACAAAACTCTTCTCCTCTATAATCAAGTTCCTGACGCAGAACAGAGGACATTATATTAGAACGACAGCTTCATTAGATAATGAAGCAGTTAAATACCTGACAGACTAAGTGTAAGATGTCCCTATAAAAACTGTACCAGCTGTCTACATTTGATCAGTTTTATAATCTAAATGTCAGCAGAGACCCAAGCACACACAAACACTTTAATTATGATGAGTTGTAAATCAAACATGTTTCAGTCTTTCCTCTGACTCCTTACATTTATAAAAGATGACATATTATAGATTAAGTGTTGGCTGGTGGATTATATTTATGATGAAATTATTAGTGGGCCTTACTGTTCACAAAACATCTATTAATACAGTTTCAGTACGTAGAGACAGACAGTTAACCTCTCAAAATTAAACTGGCAGATTTCTGAACGGAGTTTGGTGCGACATGAAGTGTAACAGGTGAGTGGGAGGCACTGAGGCTGTTAGCATGTAGCAGCTGACACCTACTCTTTAGCTTTCAGCTCTGGCAGGTCCAGATACCAGTGTTCATCACTTATGATCCTCTTCTCATCTTCTTCCAGCTGCTTCTTCGTCTCTGCGTCCAGACCTCTCTGCATGAACTGTGGAGTCACACCAGACCACACCTGAGCAACTCGTTTATGGAGGCAGGCGGTGCTTTCGTCACAGTACAGACAGGTAGTTAGCTGACTTTCCTCCAGTGAGGAGCAATTTAGAGGCTGAATTACATGCCGAATAAATAACGAGGTCAAACTAAACATGCAATACAAGATGTCGACGTTTTCCACGAGCTCGCTCTTTCAAAAAAGCAGAAATCCATTTATAATCTGATTTCTGGATGAGATTTGGGTGGTCTGAGAGCTAAAGCTAGCTAACACGCGGCTAGCGCCTCGTGTGTTTATTAGCAAAGACGTCTTCACTGACCTTCATCCGGAGCAGGTTTTTGGAGAGTTTCACGGAGTCGTTCGCCATCGTTGATAGTTTAAAGGTGACAAACTGAACTAAGAGCACAACTGGACACGAGCTGGACCCCACGAGCTGCAGCTCGCACTCAGACAGAAGCAGTCGACCGTCGAGCGGCTCGGAGCAGTCAGCAGTCCGGCTAATCGACCTCTGATAGCGATGATGTGACAAAATCTCCTTTATGTTAGAAAACAAAGTGAATGATGATTCTGTCACTTTCATGACATGTTCTGTATTTATGAATAATGATATTAGAAAAATATAAACTTTAACTTATAGAGCTAATTAATCATCTGTTTTCCTACAATGTGTCGAGTTCATGATGGAGAAGGACTGTTGTTGACAAAGACCCGGGTGGGTGAGGGTTAACCCGGGTGGGTCAGGTTGACCCGGGTGGGTCAGGTTGACCCGGGTGGGTGAGGGTTAACCCGGGTGGGTCAGGTTGACCCGGGTGGGTCAGGGTTAACAGGGTGGGTGAGGGTTGACCCGGGTGGGTGAGGGTTGACCCGGGTGGGTCAGGTTGACCCGGGTGGGTGAGGGTTGACCCAGGTGGGTGAGGGTTGACCCGGGTGGGTCAGGTTGACCCGGGTGGGTGACGCTGTTCGAGCCTCGTGTACCACGTGACAACACATTTTACATACTTGGACAAAAGAGGAAGGAAACCTCCTGGTATCCCTGCCCACTTTATCCAATCAGAACAGAGAACTGTATACGGGGGCGGTCCTGTCTGCTCGTGAACGCGCACGGCCGCTCCAGCTCGTGAACGCGCACGGCCCCTCCAGCTCGTGAGCGCGCACGGCCCCTCCAGCTCGTGAACGCGCACGGCCGCTCCAGCTCGTGAGCGCGCACGGCCCCTCCAGCTCGGCAGTGATGGCGGAGCAGACGAAGCTGCCGATCCCCGCGCTGCCGCAGACCGCCTACACCCGCAAACAGGGCCGCAGGAGGAAGACGCTGGAGGAGAAGAGGGAGGCGAAGAGAGCCGCCTCCAGGAGGAGACAGGAGTCCTGCAGGACCCGCATTTATATCGGTGCCGCTTTCGATCGGTGGAAAAACCTGAAGGACTCAAAGGGTTTGAAGAGCGACGCGGAGCTCGCGCTGCTGCTGCTGGACAGGTGAGTCACGCACACCTGCCGCAGCTGGACTCTGACGCGTCAGCGCAGGTGCGTTTGTTGCTGGGTCGTCATCTGTGATTAGTGCCGCTGGATGTCTCTGAGTTAGCTAACAGTTAGCATCACTCTGTACCTTCTCTAATGTAGCACATAGCAGCACTGCTAATGTTAGCTCCCGAGCTACCGGCTAAAAGCTAGCTTAGCTCACCACTCGGAGGTATGAGCAGTTAGCGGTGATAAGATGATAATGTCCATCTGTCCTGTCGTAGCTATGAGGGAGGCTGCCACACACCGACCCACGGAAAGAGGCCCCCGCCCCGCGGGACCAGGAGCTCACCTGACAGGTAGCTAACGTTAGCTGCTAACGTTAGCTGCTAACATTAGCAGCTAACGTAGCCTCTGTGCTTCTCAGATCCAGTGTGATGGCAGTCAGCTGATTGATGTGTTTCCTCCAGGGATCAGGCTGAGTCAGCAGATGTGCAGCCGCTGAACGGAAACAGCCCTGCGGAGGAACCTGGACTGTACCAGGTGGAGGTGAGGTGAGTGTGTTCCTGACGTCATCATCATCACACAGGTGACTCTTTCTCCAGTACGTCCTCAGTGGATTTAAATCAGACCTGCAGCAGCTGGTGAGGCTGCAGCAGTGACTGAAGGACAGTTTATGAATAAATCAGACGTGCAGGTAGATAACTGTCCTGTTGTCTCTGCAGCGTGGACTGGGACAACGACACCTGGGAGGACGAGACGTGTGAAGGTATGCCTCTGTCTTCATCTGAGGAAGACCTGACACTGGAAGTGAACAGTGACGATGAGGAGGACAGTGATGAAGATTATGTGCACCATGTCTGTGTTGGGTGAGTTGTTGTGACTGCATGTGTGTGCTGCTGTCAGTCGATCAGTGTGGTGTCACTGTTGTGTGACTGTTGTGTGACTGTGTGGTGTCACTGTTGTGTGACTGTTGTGTGACTGTTGTCTGACTGTTGTGTGACTGTTGTGTCACTGTTGTCTGACTGTTGTGTGACTGTTGTGTGACTGTTGTCTGACTGTTGTGTCACTGTTGTCTGACTGTTGTCTGACTGTTGTCTGACTGTCTTCCTGCAGTGCTGCTGGTGCCCTGAACACAAACATGAACACTGATCATGTTCCAGAAATCCGTCTCGGTGACGGAGGAGGAGACGGAGACTCCAGTCCAGATCCAGCTGCTGATGTCCACGTAGAGACGTGACATCATCACTCGTCTCCAAACCGAAGCCGGTGTTGTGGTCCTGGTGAGCGTCCTCATGTCACAATACACAGTTCAGTCATGTGAACGATGTGATGTCATCAGGATGCTGCGGCTACTCTGAGGGGAGGAGCACAGATTATATCTAAAGTCTAATGAGACGTTTGATTGGTTCAGATTGAACCTGAATAACGAGGAGGCGACTCGCCGACTCTTCTCTCCTCTCGTCAGGTGACGCTTGAGTCGACCACCTCGTTGTGAATGTGACCTCCGCGAATAACGACTAAAGACATGAACGTCACGGTGACACAGGTGAGAGCAGCTGGGAGAAACTCAGGTATGAGCTGTATGAAGGGGTGAAGCTGTATGAAGGGGTGAAGCTGTATGAAGGGATGAAGCTGTATGAAGGGGTGAAGCTGTATGAAGGGGTGAAGCTGTATGAAGGGATGAAGCTGTATGAAGGGGTGAAGCTGTATGAAGGGGTGAAGCTGTATGAAGGGATGAAGCTGTATGAGTTCTGCACAGACGTCCACTGTTCATGTCTTTGTGGTAAAACACACTGTGTTGTATTCATGTGCTGCTGGTGTCATCAAGAGATCCAAATGTTCTGAACACCAACAGTTTGTCTTCTGTCCACAGGTTCAGTCGAGCTGGATACAGAGACAAAGTGGAGTTTGTCCGTCACTCGACAGCAGAAGAACTTCAAAAAGACGAGTGCAGTAATGGACACAAGTGTTGTTTTAAAGGACAGTCACTCCCCGCTACAGCAGCAACACTGACGTCCGGCCTAGACCTCTCGGGCCCGTGGACCCGTGGGCCCGTGGGCCCGTGGACCCGTGGATGATATATTCTCATTTCTGAACATTTGTGTTGGAATAAAACAAACACTTCAAATGTCAACAGTGTTATTCCTGCGTCATAAAACCAACCAGACTGGGGTCAATTTAAAATTATTGTTATTATTGTTGTTATTATTTACAGGTTGAATTTTCATAATTTACTCAATTCTAAGAAAAATACAATAAATACAACAACAAACACAGTCAAAGTGGCCTAAACCCTCCCTGGACTGTTAGAAAGTATGAGTTCACTGTACCGCCATATAAAGTGTTGACTGACACATGATCAACACATGATCAACACATGATCAATACATGATCAACACATGATCAATACATGATCAACACATGATCAATACATGATCAATACATGATCAACACGTGATCAACACATGATCAACACGTGATCAATACATGATCAATACATGATCAACACATGATCAACACATGATCAATACATGATCAACACATGATCAACACGTGATCAACACATGATCAACACATGATCAATACATGATCAACACATGATCAACACGTGATCAACACATGATCAACACATGATCAATACATGATCAACACATGATCAACACATGATCAATACATGATCAACACATGATCAATACATACCGTATCAGTCACAGTTCTCGGTCTCTGGGCTCGTTTGTTCTGCGTGACAGGATAATAAAGTTTGAACAAATCAAATTATAACAGAACATTTAACAGTCAAACATTAAACATGAGTTCAGTCGTTCATCAGCTCCATTAACTGGTTTCATTATTGATTATAAACATCTGTAATGATTCACTGCCGGCGGTTCTGCACAGTGAACAGCTTAATGTCCTGTAGTCCATCCAGCCTGAAACACTGCAGCTGTCTGGAGACCTGCTGCAGTACTACTACAGTTATACTGCAGTACTACTACAGTACTACTACAGTACTACTACAGTACTACTACAGTTATACTACAGTTATACTACAGTACTACTACAGTTATACTACAGAACTGCTACAGTTATACTACAGTACTACTACAGAACTACTACAGTTATACTACAGTTATACTACAGAACTACTACAGTTATACTACAGTATTACTACAGTATTACTACAGTTATACTACAGAACTACTACAGAACTACTACAGTTATACTACAGTTATACTACAGTACTACTACAGTACTACTACAGTTATACTACAGTTATACTACAGTACTACTACAGTTATACTACAGAACTGCTACAGTTATACTACAGTACTACTACAGAACTACTACAGTTATACTACAGTTATACTACAGAACTACTACAGTTATACTACAGTATTACTACAGTATTACTACAGTTATACTACAGAACTACTACAGAACTACTACAGTTATACTACAGTTATACTACAGTACTACTACAGTACTACTACAGTTATACTACAGAACTACTACAGTTATACTACAGAACTACTACAGTTATACTACAGTATTACTACAGTATTACTACAGTTATACTACAGAACTACTACAGAACTACTACAGTTATACTACAGAACTACTACAGTTATACTACAGTATTACTACAGTTATACTACAGTACTACTACAGTACTACTACAGTTATACTACAGAACTACTACAGTTATACTACAGAACTACTACAGTTATACTACAGTATTACTACAGTATTACTACAGTTATACTACAGTATTACTACAGTTATACTACAGAACTACTACAGAACTACTACAGTTATACTACAGAACTACTACAGTTATACTACAGTATTACTACAGAACTACTACAGAACTACTACAGTTATACTACAGTATTACTACAGTTATACTACAGAACTACTACAGTTATACTACAGAACTACTACAGTAATACTACAGTTATACTACAGAACTACTACAGTTATACTACAGTTATACTACAGTATTACTAGTTACTACAGTTATACTACAGTATTACTACAGTATTACTACAGTAAAGTAACTGATCCATATATTTATATACTGTTTACTGTGAGTCAGCTGATCATCACAGTTAAACTGAATACTCAGAGACTGAATGTAACTAAGTACATTTACTCATATACGTTTGAAGTACTTGTACTTTACTTGAGTATTTCCATATTACTTTATACTTCCACTCCACTACATTTATATGATCATTTTAGTTACTAGTTACTTCACAGATTACATCACACACACACACACACACACACACACAGAGTGAAGCATGTTGGGTAATCTTGGAGTTCCAGTCATGTTTTGTGGAAACACCGTGTTGATCAATCTGTGCAGGAAGTGCCAACATGACTTCCTGTCCGTGTGTGTGTCTGTGTGTGTCACACACAGACACACACACACACACACACACACAGACACACACACACACACACACACACACACACACACACACACACACACACACTGTGCTCCATCAAGCTCATGTTGCAGCAGTTTGTGTTGAGATTCTCTCAGAATGAAAATCATCAGTTTGATGGTTTCACATATTATTATAAACATGATCAGTTCCACATATTATTATAAACATGATCAGTTCCACATATTATTATAAACATGATCAGTTCCACATATTATTATAAACATGATCAGTTCCACATATTATTATAAACACGATCAGTTACAGTGAAGGAGTAAAACAGAATATATATGATTTGTGATATAATGTGTCCTGACAGCAGAACACAAGGAGCATTGATTACACAATCAATCGATCAGGTGATCACAAACAAACAAAACAAAGGCAACAAATACATTAATACACATTTTTCTTTTCATTGCTGACGGCTGATTAAACGTCTTTGGGTCAAAAACAAACAAACAATATGGATCAGATTTATGGACCACTTCTCACCTTGGTTCTAATATTCTGACCCGCTAGTCCACTACAGTGATCAGAGCTGTGGAAGCCATTTTAAAATCATCTAAGCTGCAGTATCATGTCCCAACCACCAGGTGGCAGACCCCTGCATCTCCATCTGATCATTATCTCGTTTTCACATATGACATCATAAATTCAAAATGGCGGAGGGAGGCGGGGCGGGGCCACACTGTGCCTAATTAGATTCTGATTCTGTTTTAATTAAAAGTAGAATGATCACATCACGTCTGTGTTCAGTCTGTCTCACAGCTGTGAACTTCAATGATGGGCTGAATATTATGATGTCACAGTGAAGGTGACCTTTGACCTTTTGGATATCAAATGTGTGTAGCTAACAGTAGCTACAGTCATGGATGTATACAGCTAGCAGCAGTTAGCAGGTACTCCCCTGTCTGAGTGGAGCATGAATTCAACAGATGTCTGATTTTTACATACTGCACCTTTAAATTGATTGTTTGACCTGATTATTGATCCTGAATCGCTCTTTATACGCTGACACACGTGTCACTGTGATACATTAACATGGCCGCTGAGTGTTTGTTGGCTGAATTTCAGCCTCAGTTCATTTCTGTTGCTTTGGGTCCTGGTGGTCCTCAGGTGAACTCTTGGACCACCAGCTCCTTCAGGGAGCGTGAGGACACCTCCCCCCTCTCAGCGTCTCTCAGGACAGTCAGCTCCTCCTGTAACTGAGCCACAGGACGTCCCAGCTGGTAGCCGACATCCACCAGCAGCTCCAGCAGTGCAGCTCTGTAGTGTTTCAGCCTGTAGCGTCTGACGGCAGGCAGCGCTCTCTGAGCCGCAGCAAACGCCTGTTCTGGTTCTTCCAGGTCCCGGTAACAGACCGCCAGGGCGGAGAGGGTCGGTACGATCAGGGTGGGCTGCTGCCACGGCAACAGCTTCTCCTCAATATCTAACACGGTCTGCAGCTGCTCCACAGCCGGCCTGAACTGTCCCGCTCGCAGCAAACCGTGCGCTCGCTTCTGCTCCTGCTCGGTGAAGAATTTGGGGAAAAGCGGCGATCGCCGGACGCAGCGGACCGAGTAGAGCTTAGCCAGGTAGTCCTGCAGAGAGAGACGACGCTCCGAGATGATTTCAGGGCTGAAGTTCCCCGTCAGGAGTTTACGAGGAAGAACCACCTCCTCTAGCTCCTCATCGAACTCCTCCAGCAGTTTGTGGTGGAAGTGGGAAAAGTCGCTGTAACGGCGCTCCACAGACACGCGGCGGGAGTCGAAGCTGCCTGAACGCATCACCACGACCTCGTACACCTGCAGACCAACAGGAAGCAACAACACTTTACAACCACGGTCAGCAGAGAGCTGCTGGGAGGAGGGTTTTATTACCTGTCCACAGAGCCAGGCTAACTGTTAGCCTCTGTTTACAGTCTTTATGCTAAGCTAAGCTAACTGTTAGCCTCTGTTTACAGTCTTTATGCTAAGCTAAGCTAACTGTTAGCCTCTGTTTCCGGTCTTTATGCTCAGTAACTAGAACCTGAAGCTGTCACAAAAATGTAGTGGAGTAGAAGTAAAGAGTAGTATGACAACAAAATACTCAAGTAAAGTAGCTGTTACTTTGTCTTTAAGTCCAGTACTTGAGTAAAAGTACTCAGTTACAGTGTGAGTTAGAGTATCTCACCACATGTTTGGACAGAGTGTGTTCGATGATCCGAGTTGATGGGATTTCAAACAGCAGCCTGACGGGTCGCTCTCGCTGCTTCACTGCCCTCCAGTTCTGCTGCAGCTCCTTCGTGGTTAAACTGGAACAGCTGGGAGGGTCGTCTACACACACACGCACGCACGCACACACACACACGCACACACACACACGCACGCGCGCGCACACGCACGCACACACGCACGCACACACGCACACACACACGCACACACACGCACGCACACACACACACGCACACACACACGCGCACACACACACACACACACAAAGTGAATGAGCCTTTATCTAAAATGTTGAACTGCTCCTTTAACAATATTTCTTCAGTCAGATTAAAAGGGTCCAATTTAAAGTGGACTTCTGGTATTTTTAAACCTGGTTCATGTTCTGGTGTAAATGAGTCACACGCCTTAGACCCGGCTCAGTGGTTCTGTGGTGTAATCCTTCTCTGACCGTCACAGTTCTGTTTGTGTCTCTGACCGGCTGAGGTTATTATTCTGACTCCTCACAGAACCAGTTCTACAGAACCGTTATCTTTAATGATATACAGAAACACTGAGTGTCACTCTGAAACCTGACGAGCAGTGGGTCTGGACTTAAACCTGATTCTGACAACAGCTCAGTTCTGGTGAGATTCAGAGTGACCCGTCTGACATTAATAACTGGGCCCAGGTTCTAAAATAGTGGACTTCCCCTTTAACTGTGAAATAAAGTGATCTGATAAGATCTGTGTTTACAAAGAATGTAATCAGAGTACACATTTTGAACATCCACAAAGTGGATCAGTCCACTGTTCAGCACCTGACCCACCAGAAATAGACAGACGGGTTCAGTCCAGACTGAGGAGCCATTCAGTTCTGATTATCAGAGGAACATCTGGGTCCATGTGTTGACAACAGCAAGTTAATAATTGTGTAAAAATGTCAAAGTAACATGTGATGGACTGAGTCAGAACCTGGATCCACAGTCGTAATGTCCGTCTCCTCAGTGTCCCTCTCAGGTTCTGGTTCTGGTTCTGCCATCACAGCCAAACAGCTGATCCACAACACGGAGACATGAGGAAACACTTTAACATCCAGCAGCTCGTTTATTAACCGACAACACTTACAGAAATGTAAACGGTCTCACCTCGAGTCCTGCAGGTCCGAGTCCAGAACCACACACACACACACACACACACACACACACACACACGTAACCAGATCCTTTACTGCAGTAAGTAGAAATACCACACACTAAAAAAAACTATTACATGTTACTCAGGTAACTTGAAGTATCGTGTATGCAGAGTGGCTGAGTAAATGTACTTAGTTACTGTCCAGCACTACATGTAGTGTGTGTGTGTGTGTGTGTGTGTGTGTGTGTGTGTGTGTGTGTGTGTGTGTGTGTGTGTGTGTGAACAGACGGAGGAGGAAGTTCAACAGAAACATTCAAACCAATGAGAAACAAGAAGAGGAAGTAAAGAGCAGTGTGTGTGTGTGTGTGTGTGTGTGTGAAGCTACTCTCTGAATGCAGCTCTGTTTGTTTTACGGCTGCAGCGCTGCCAGCCGGGTGGTGTCAGTCAGCACAGTGAAGAGACCGTGTGTGTGTGTGTGTGTGTGTGTGTGTGTGTGTGTAGCCATCACAGTGACTCACCTGACAGAGTGAGCAGCAAAGACGGGTCTGAGCCCGTGAGGCTCGGCAGGAAGCTGAGTGGAGTCAGCACCGCCCTCTCTCCACCCTCAGCTCAGACTGACGTGTCCTCAGTTCCTGTGTGGGCGGAGACACTTCAGAGGACGTCTGTGTTGTTCAGTCTCTCACCTGGACGTCACCTGGTCTGTCTCAGTCATCAACATCTGGACTGGTTCTGACTGTTGACAACGTTCCGACAGGTTCACCTGATGTTTACTGAATATGTGAAGATGTCTCTGACGTCACGTCCCTTCAGCTCATCAGTGGACGTTTGTGTGTCTGTGTGACACCTGATGACCCGGTTACACAAACTGTTCTGAGCTGTCACCACGTCATCACATGATCATCGGGGACAAACGAACTCACAATAGCGATATTGACACGATATCTGTAGAAGATCAGCGTTGAACTTTGTGTTCTGCTCCTCCTGAACACAGGATGTGGTGGAGCCGAACATCTTCTCTGGATCATTCAGATGAGACGATCACATGTCTCATTCTTAAATGTCACGGTGATCCTGAATATTTCGGTGTTGTAACAGCCTGAGTGTAAAACATATTCACCTCAACGTGACCTCGTGTCAGCAGCAGAAGTAAAAGTACTTATACCTCACTGTTAAAATACTCTATTACTCTGTTACAGGTCCTGACAAATCTGCACATTTTTAATCTCGATGACATTTTCACGTGTTAAGACAGTGATGTTAATATCAGGTTATTTTAAGGTTCCTACAGATGTTTATCAACCAGCTGCTGATCAATATATTTACACATTATTATGATTATTTATATTCCTTCAGGAATAATCTCAGAGTCACGAACACTGAACACTGGAGTCCATCTATGAAGCCGTGGTCAGTGGCCGGTTCTGGACGTCTGGACAGAGTCAGTCAGCTGATTGGACGGACGATCAGCTGACTGACTCATCAGAGTTTCTGTGAGGTCAGATTCACTGTAAGGAGATATCCAGCAATCAAATCACACCGTTTATCAGGTAGAAATAATTTAATTGTTCTGAATCATCTGGTGACCCGTCAGACTTGTCATGTGACAACATGAGAACCAGCCGGTCAACTGGACTGCTGAGGAAGATCATGAGATTTGATCAAAAGCCACTAAACGACCTGAGAATGTTTCAAATCTGAGCCAAAACATTCAAAAGACGTCTTTTCAACAGCGTCACAGACGTGATGAGACACAATCAAAGTCTTCAGACGACTTCTCACTTCTGATGACCTCACAGGCTTCAGAACAACTTCTGGTGCTTCAGCTTTAAAACATTAAAGTTTTTATGACGGACGAGTTTTACTTCATGCAGCAAAAACTACAGAGAGGATTCAAACCCTGAGCATCAACCTGAGGATGAACTTCACCTGGAGAGCTTTATTACAGAGCGATTATTATGTTGCATATGTTGCTATGTTGCTTATGTTGCTATGTTGCTATGTTGCTATGTTGCTTATGTTGCATATGTTGCATATGTTGCTTATGTTGCTATGTTGCATATGTTGCTATGTTGCTTATGTTGCATATGTTGCATATGTTGCTATGTTGCTATGTTGCTATGTTGCTATGTTGCTTATGTTGCATATGTTGCATATGTTGCTATGTTGCTTATGTTGCATATGTTGCATATGTTGCTATGTTGCTTATGTTGCATATGTTGCATATGTTGCTTATGTTGCTTATGTTGCTATGTTGCATATGTTGCTTATGTTGCTTATGTTGCTATGTTGCTATGTTGCTATGTTGCTTATGTTGCATATGTTGCATATGTTGCTTATGTTGCTATGTTGCTATGTTGCTTATGTTGCATATGTTGCATATGTTGCTTATGTTGCATATGTTGCATATGTTGCTATGTTGCTTATGTTGCTTATGTTGCTTATGTTGCATATGTTGCATATGTTGCTATGTTGCTTATGTTGCTATGTTGCATATGTTGCTATGTTGCTTATGTTGCTTATGTTGCATATGTTGCTTATGTTGCATATGTTGCTATGTTGCTTATGTTGCTTATGTTGCTATGTTGCTATGTTGCTTATGTTGCATATGTTGCTATGTTGCTTATGTTGCATATGTTGCTATGTTGCTTATGTTGCATATGTTGCATATGTTGCTTATGTTGCTATGTTGCTATGTTGCTTATGTTGCATATGTTGCTATGTTGCTTATGTTGCATATGTTGCTTATGTTGCTATGTTGCTTATGTTGCTATGTTGCTTATGTTGCTATATTGCTTATGTTGCTATGTTGCTTATGTTGCTATGTTGCTATGTTGCATATGTTGCTTATGTTGCTATGTTGCTTATGTTGCTTATGTTGCTTATGTTGCATATGTTGCATATGTTGCTATGTTGCATATGTTGCTATGTTGCTTATGTTGCTTATGTTGCATATGTTGCTATGTTGCTTATGTTGCATATGTTGCATATGTTGCTATGTTGCTTATGTTGCATATGTTGCATATGTTGCTATGTTGCTTATGTTGCATATGTTGCATATGTTGCTATGTTGCTTATGTTGCATATGTTGCATATGTTGCTTATGTTGCTTATGTTGCTATGTTGCATATGTTGCTTATGTTGCTTATGTTGCTATGTTGCTATGTTGCTATGTTGCTTATGTTGCATATGTTGCATATGTTGCTTATGTTGCTATGTTGCTATGTTGCTTATGTTGCATATGTTGCATATGTTGCTTATGTTGCATATGTTGCATATGTTGCTATGTTGCTTATGTTGCTTATGTTGCTTATGTTGCATATGTTGCATATGTTGCTATGTTGCTTATGTTGCTATGTTGCATATGTTGCTATGTTGCTTATGTTGCTTATGTTGCATATGTTGCTTATGTTGCATATGTTGCTATGTTGCTTATGTTGCTTATGTTGCTATGTTGCTATGTTGCTTATGTTGCATATGTTGCTATGTTGCTTATGTTGCATATGTTGCTATGTTGCTTATGTTGCATATGTTGCATATGTTGCTTATGTTGCTATGTTGCTATGTTGCTTATGTTGCATATGTTGCTATGTTGCTTATGTTGCATATGTTGCTTATGTTGCTATGTTGCTTATGTTGCTATGTTGCTTATGTTGCTATATTGCTTATGTTGCTATGTTGCTTATGTTGCTATGTTGCTATGTTGCATATGTTGCTTATGTTGCTATGTTGCTTATGTTGCTTATGTTGCTTATGTTGCATATGTTGCATATGTTGCTATGTTGCATATGTTGCTATGTTGCTTATGTTGCTTATGTTGCATATGTTGCTTATGTTGCATATGTTGCTATGTTGCTTATGTTGCTTATGTTGCTTATGTTGCTATGTTGCTATGTTGCTTATGTTGCATATGTTGCATATGTTGCTTATGTTGCTATGTTGCTATGTTGCTTATGTTGCATATGTTGCTATGTTGCTTATGTTGCATATGTTGCTTATGTTGCTATGTTGCTATGTTGCTTATGTTGCTTATGTTGCTATGTTGCTATGTTGCTTATGTTGCATATGTTGCATATGTTGCTTATGTTGCTATGTTGCTATGTTGCTTATGTTGCATATGTTGCTATGTTGCTTATGTTGCATATGTTGCTTATGTTGCTATGTTGCTTATGTTGCTATGTTGCTTATGTTGCTATATTGCTTATGTTGCTATGTTGCTATGTTGCTTATGTTGCTATATTGCTTATGTTGCTATGTTGCTTATGTTGCTATGTTGCTTATGTTGCTATGTTGCTATGTTGCTTATGTTGCTATGTTGCTATGTTGCTTATGTTGCTTATGTTGCTATGTTGCTATGTTGCTTATGTTGCTGTTGCCAGGGCGGATCAGAGCGCCGCCCCTAGCAACGGTCTGTTATACTTGACGACGTCATTATAGAGAAATAACGGACCGTAGAACGCAGCGATGGACCAATCAGAGAGCAGCATTCAATAGAGCCGTGTAATAACCATTTCTAACACATTGTAAACATCTAACATCAGTTACGCCTGTATAGATAAACTTCATAGTATTTATGAACTGTTTAAAAAGTCTAATAAACTTCAGCTGTAACTTTAAAATAAAGAATTGTTTAAAGGTTTTTTTGTGAGATTTTTGAGTCCCAACTCATGAAAGAGTGACGCTGTGGGATGGCGACCGACCCGACCTACGATCCTGACTCGATGGTATTATAATGATTGTAAAGTGTTACCAGAAAAGTACTCAAGTAAATGTACTTAGTTACTGTCAATAAACACATTCATGGAATCTTAATCTCTGACTTATTATTACATTAATATTTTCACATTGTTTAGATGTTTGATCATCAGATGACCTCACAGCTTCATCCTGAGGTTCCTACATACAACTGACCCCCCGTCTGTCTGACCGTCTGTCTGTCTGTCTGTCTGTCTGTCTGTTTGTGTCTGTCCGTGTCTGACCGTCCGTCTGTCTGACCGTCTGTCTGTCTGACCGTCTGTCTGTCTGTCTGTTTGTGTCTGTCCGTCTGTCTGACCGTCTGTCTGTCTGACCGTCTGTCTGTCTGTCTGTTTGTGTCTGTCCGTGTCTGACCGTCTGTCTGTCTGTCTGTTTGTGTCTGTCCATGTCTGTCTGTCTGTCTGTTTGTGTCTGACCGTCTGTCTGTCTGACCGTCTGTTTGTCTGTCTGTTTGTGTCTGTCTGTCTGTCTGACCGTCTGTCTGTCTGTCTGTTTGTGTCTGACCATCTGTCTGTCTGTCTGTTTGTGTCTGACCGTCTGTCTCACCGTCTTTCTGTCCGTGTCTGACCGTCTGTCTGTCTGTCTGTTTGTGTCTGACCGTCTGTCTGTCTGACCGTCTGTCTGTCTGTCTGTTTGTGTCTGACCGTCTGTCTGTCTGTCTGTTTGTCTGTCTGTTTGTGTCTGACCGTCTGTCTGTCTGTCTGTTTGTGTCTGTCCGTGTCTGACCGTCTGTCTGTCCGTTTGTCTGTCTGTTTGTGTCTGACCGTCTGTCTCACCGTCTGTCTGTTTGTGTCTGACCGTCTGTCTGTCTGTCTGTCTGTCTGTTTGTGTCTGACCGTCTGTCTCACCGTCTTTCTGTCCGTGTCTGACCGTCTGTCTGTCTGTCTGTCTGTCTGTCTGTCTGTTTGTGTCTGTCCGTGTCTGACCGTCTGTCTGTCTGTCTGTCTGTCTGTTTGTGTCTGACCGTCTGTCTGTCTGTCTGTCTGTCTGTCTGTCCATGTCTGACCGTCCGTCTGTCTGACCGTCTGTCTGTCTGTCTGTCTGTCTGTCTGACCGTCTGTCTGTCTGTCTGTCTGTCTGTCTGTCTGTCTGTTTGTGTCTCACCGTCTGTCTGTCCGTGTCTGACCGTCTGTCTGACCGTCTGTCTGTCTGTCTGTCTGTCTGTCCGTGTCTGACCGTCTGTCTGTCTGGTGATGGAGGTCGTCAGGACGATGACTCCTGTCAAAAAGGTCTTATCAAATGTCAGACACACTGAGATCGATTGATGAACAGATGAAGCATCAGTGTGTTTCTGGCTGCAGCTTCCTGCCATCATGTGTCCTCTGATCAATAGTCAATCAGCTGTTTCGTCCTCGTCTATAAAGAAAGGTCACTGCTGCCCTGATCAGACACAAACATGAGCAGTTTGCTACAGTAAAGGTCAGCGTGCAGCCTGAAGTTGTGGAGATGAACTTCTCCTGTTAAACTGTCTGTTTGCTGTTCACCTCCTGAGTCAGCTCACAGTAACGTTAGCGTAACGATCACAGTGCTTCACTCAATAATCACCTGACTGACAAGGTTTGCCCGTCAGCTAGCCTGCAGCTAGCAGCTAGCCTGCAGCTAGCAGCTAGCCTGCAGCTAGCAGCTAGCCTGCAGCTAGCAGCTAGCCTGCAGCTAGACTTCAGCTGAGACTTCACCTGACTTTATATCATCAGGAGGGAGCAGATGATGACTGAGTTTACTGTACATTTTGGGTGAACTGTTCCTTTAAGCTCTTAGTTCCCTGCAGATGTTAAGTTAATTCAAAGAGTCTCTGAGGGATCTGAAAGGTTTTGAAAAGTGGAGTCATCAGTGATGTGACCTGAACAGCAGCAGCCCGTCTTCATGATCACAGCCGATGTGCTGCTGCAGTCGTCATCACACTGTCATCACGGGGCAGCGGCTCCACAGCAGCGAGGGATTTTCACTGTGTGGCAGATTTGGCAGGTCTTCTTGTTATTGAATATTTCCATTGTTGGGGAAACAAAAGCTCCGTGATCACTGCTGAACGCTCACAAAGGACGAGCTGAGGTGGCAGAGTTGATGTGAAATATGCAATCATGAGAAAAGAGCTTTGTTTGATTGTTTTTCTTTGAAGTAAAGCTGCTGGAGCTGAAAATACACACAACATGACACACAACATGACACACAACATGACACACAACATGACACACGTGAACACAACCAGGACAGTCAGCAGGAAACACTTCATCCTGACAGTTCAAGTCTGAGTCAACCGGCTGCAACTACAGCATCTTTATTTTAACAGTGTGTGTGTGTGTGTGTGTGTGTGTGTGTGTGTGTGTGTGTGTGTGTGTGTGTGTGTGTCACTGTCACTGTGGGGGTCAGCCCTCCCGACCGAGGCTTCAGTGATAACAGCCTCCCTCTCTGGGAGTCAGACAGCGTCCTGTATTTACTGATAGTGGTCTTCTCTCTGTCTCTTCCCAGGATGCATTGTGGGTAATATTACACATTATAACAGCATCCATATGATTACACACTTTAAGATTTACAGGTGGAAACACGTTAAAACCACATAGATGTGCACGTCACACCTGTTTTGGCTCTTTTGGCGCTGTGTGAACTGACACACTGGAGCGACTTTGTACCGGCGCTGCTCAGCTCCGTGTGAACAAACGCAGGCGGTGCAGAGGCGAGTCGGGTCACATTGTGCGATCTGCGTGTGAGAAAAGGGCTGAAGAACTGAGCCGTTTGTTCAGACCTGACACATCCGTCCTGTATGCTGTGATGAAGCGAGGACGTCACAGACAGACGTCACATGAGACCATGTTCAGGACTCTTGAGGTTAAACTGATGTTTCAGGACGTCAGCTGCGGTTCAGTTTCAGCCTGTGTGTGTGTTGATGAGCACAGTGTGAATGAAACACGGTGTGAATGAAACACGGTGTGAATGAAACACAGCGACATGTTTCAGTTGAAGACAAATCAGAAGTTATAATTTATGAAATCAGAGATTTGAATAAATACAAAGCAGTGAAGCAGAAATCAAATGTGAGTCCTAAAAACAAAGATAAATGCAGCCCGTCACACGAGTCAGCTCATTTATAAATCTACTGCACGTTATTTTACTTTCACTGACATATTTTACGTGTTTGTGTCGGCTGTAAACTCAACACAGCAAAACTGTATGAAACTGTTTCATGAGCGTCCATCATCGTCGAGTTCATCAGACTAACACACCTGTGCTGTTTCCTACAGGTGTCTTCTTCAGTCCTACCTGTCCCGAGGTGAAGGACGTACCTGTACTCCTTCACACCGGCGGGTTCAGGTGGGAAACAGACTCTCTGCAGCTGGAAACCGGTGCTGGATTCTTCTGTGATGTCTCAGGAAGTTTAACCGGACGAGTCAGAAACCCGAGTCTGCGGCCTCTCCTGCTGGTGGCGCTGTTCCACATGTGAGTCCCCATGTGAACCTGCAGGAGGACACTGGCTGGATTATTGTGATCTGAAGTGGAATCAGACTGAACACGTGATCTCATGAAATCAGAGATCTACACTCATGTGATTGGATGAATTGAAGAAGACATCTGATTGGCTGTAGATAATAATGTGTGAGTGAATCAGTCCGAACAGTCAGAATCAGCTTCAACAGTCAAAATATCAAAATATGTTTCTGATGAAAACTGAAGAAAGTTTTAAATCCAGAACTGATATTTGTGGATTTATTTATTTAAAACAAGAAATATTTATATATATATATATGTCATAAAGCATTATTATTTTACACACAGCAATAAAAATCTGTGAATGTTTCTGTGCAGAATGAAGACATTCAGTGAACAGATGGACCCCATATGAGGGGTAGAGCCAGCGTCTTGTTATCGGAAGGTCGCTGGTTCGATTCCCCTGGTCTGCATGCCGAAGTGTCCTTGGGCAAGATACTGAACCCCAAAAACTGCCCCTGATGTGCTGGTCGGCACCCTGCACGGCAGCCACCACCATCAGTGTATGAATGTACGAATTACTGTAAGTCGCTTTGGACAGAAGCGTCTGTAAAAGTCATGAGCAGTCCCGCCTTTAATTCCATCACACGACGTCATCATGTTGCATATTTGAATAATTAATGACTCGCACTACTGAGCACAGACCACAAGGATCTGTGTTGTTAGAACACAACCCTTCATTTCAGTGTTTGATCTACATCCTCCGATCTGACTTCATGTAGAGCAGAGGAAACATTCTTGTATTATGATGATCAGAAGGATCACGAGTCTGAGAGGCTGATGGTGACAACTGTTTTATCACAGGGAACAAAGTGTTGTGTTTCTCAGTGTTGTTTCTCAGTGTTGTTTCTCAGTGTTGTTTCTCAGTGTTGTGTTTCTCAGTGTTGTGTTTCTCAGTGTTGTGTTTCTCAGTGTTGTTTCTGTGTTGTGTTTCTCAGTGTTGTGTTTCTCAGTGTTGTTTCTGTGTTGTGTTTCTCAGTGTTGTGTTTCTCAGTGTTGTGTTTCTCAGTGTTGTGTTTCTCAGTGTTGTTTCTGTGTTGTGTTTCTCAGTGTTGTGTTTCTCTGTGTTGTGTTTCTCAGTGTTGTTTCTCAGTGTTGTTTCTCAGTGTTGTTTCTCAGTGTTGTTTCTCAGTGTTGTTTCTGTGTTGTGTTTCTCAGTGTTGCTCCAGACTTATTCTACATTACTGCCATCTGAAGATGAAACTACTTTGGTTTGTTCTTCTGTGGCTCACTGTTTGTTTCCTATGAGCCTGTTGTACCATCATAATTATTAGTGTTATTACTGCCATCTGCGCTCACTGCACATGAACGTTGTCTTTGACGGGGCTCAGTAGATGTATTGTTATGTTTTGATGAAGCTATTAGAGAGCTAGTGTAAAAAAGAGTAGCAGCGGGGCGAAAGCAGACCTGTGTGCAGTTTGGGCTCGTTCTGAAGAGGATAAGGCTGAAAAACATTGAGGTGAAACCGACCTTTAGATTTCCTTTGGTGGTAAAAGCTCGTGCACAGATAGCACAGGCGAACGGCCTCTCCCCGGTGTGAGTCCTCTCATGGATCTGCAGAGCGCTGGAGGAGGAGAAGCTCTTCCCACAAGTCCTGCAGTGGTGCTGTTTGGACGTCTGGCGCTGCGGTGCTGCAGAGAAGCTCTGTGTCGGACCAGAGAGATCTGCACCATCCCTGAAACAGGAGTTCAGGAAAGACGCCATCTCTGTCTTCACAGATAGCGTGGAGCCGCTGTGGTCGGGAGCTTGGTTGGGATTGGAGGGTTGGAAGAGATGTGGTGGGAAGTCTCTCATCTGATGTGTGAGCATGTGTTGCTTCAGGTTCCCCTTGGTGGAAAAGCCTCTGCTGCATGTTGTGCAGATGAACGGTCTCTCCTTGGTATGGCTTCTGTAGTGGATGTCCAAGGCGCTCTGACAGGCAAAACTCTTCCCACATATGTCACAGAAAGAGCTCTTCAGGAGGAGCTTTGCTCTGACAGACCGATCCTCAGAGTGGTTAAACAGTGTGAGGTCAGCGGGCGCTGCAGCTGACATACGGAGGGTTAAAGTGTTTGAGTCGAGCCAGGTGTGGAGGGGTTTGTCCAGCCTCGCAGCTTTAAAACACACTGAAGCTCGATCATCAGGAGACGGAGACGACTCAGAGGCTGAACTATCGAACGTGGTGAATGTTTGACGGGTTTCAGCAGCCGGTCGGTTGTTTGTTTGACTACATTCCTCATTTGATCCCTCCGGCCTCTCCGTTTTGATCCATGTGAGCTGCAGCTCTCCACGCTGCTCAGGGTAACTTCTCTTCCTGTTTGCTTCGACTCCAGTGTTACTGAACGGAGGTGGGGACAAATGGATGGATAAAGATTTGAAGCCCACAGTATTGTTCTCTCTGTTATTCACCGTTTTGCCCCTGAACCCTGGATGTAAGTGACCCTCCATGTGTACATGTTGCTGTAAGAACGCCGCATTCATGAACTTCCTGTGGCAGAAGGGACACGAGTGCTGGACACTCAGCGGGACGGGGACACGGTGAACCGTCTGGTACGTCTTCAGGTTTCCTTTGGTAGTGAAAGCTCGACCACACAGTTTACAGCGGTACAGACGCTCACCTGTGCGTGTCTGCAGGTGCATCCTCAACGCACTCTGACAGCTGAGTGTGCGGTGGCAGATGACACACTGGTTTGGGTCGCTGGCGGCTGGTGGCAGCTGCAGTTTGGGTTTGTTGGAGCGTTTGAATGAAAGGAATCCGGAGAATGAGGCAGAACAGGGGAGAGTGAACGAATCGGGTTTGACATGGACTGATTCCTCTGACTGAGTGCTTGTCAACTTCAGAGACGGTTTCACATCTTCACTTTTAAGAGTCATTGTTGTTTGTCGCCTGGTCTCCGCTGAATCGGAGGTCTTTGTATGCTTCATACCTGCTGCTGAGTTAAAGTAAAGATCCCCCTGAGTGAAGGGGAGGGGTATGTAGGTAAGATCATCCTCTGTCTTAATGAGAGAGGACAGGAAGTATGACTCTTTCAGGGCACCAGAGGACGTTGTGTTCGGGGATGGTGACCACCCGGCAGTTGTTTGGATTTTGTCCAGCTGCTCTGGAACAACATCAGGGTTCATCGTGTCTCTGTGTCTCTGAAGATGAACCAACAGGTCCCCTCGGGTGGAGAATCTGTTTCCACACATGTTGCATCTGTACGGCCGCTCCGTGTCGTGTGACCGCAGGTGAATTTTCAAGTCGCTGTCGCTCCCAAAGACTCTGCCGTTGTGTCTGAAGACAGACTCGTGTGAAGACAGAGCAGAAAACTTCAGATTCCCTTTCCTCTGTCGAGCCAAAGCTGCCAGAGCATCCAGATCCTCGACGATCTCACTGAGGTTTGGGATAGAAGCAGAAGCTGAAGCTGAAGGTTGAGTCTGACTGATGAAGCTGTTAAACATCAACTTGTTGGTTTGTGATAAGAAGTGTGAGGAACCACAGCTCACATGTTCAGATGCTGTCATGAGCTTTCTGACAGTGTGTGAGGACTCTGATCTTGAATCTTTGCTGTCAGCTCGACTGTGACTGAGATGCTCTGTGGCTCTGAAACACTTGACGTCACGTCTGTTCGCAGACTGAGCTGATAAGACTTTGACTCTCTCAGCGGCTGCAGCTCTCTGCTGAGGAAGATGAGCTCTGGGAGTCTTGAGCTGATAGGTGGATTTCAGAGACGACAGGTCCACCAGGGTCTCTGGTGTCTCCGCTTGGTGAGAGGCAAACAACAGGACCTGGCGACGGATCTGATGAATCAGCTGCAGCTGATGGATCTGTTGTATCTGCAGGACGAGGAGCTGCTGCAGCAGAGACGAGACGACAGCCTGACGCTGCTGACTGTCTGAGAGCTGAGCTGCAGCCGCATCAGTGATCTCAAGATCCTCAGTGATGACGTTGCTCTTCATCCATGAACCAGCTGAGCAGCGAGGTGGAGGTGAGGATCCTGGTAAAAGAGCAGCGTCAGCCTCTGGTCTCTCTACACCTCCATCCATGAGCGGTGCCCTGCTGCAGGATCTCTGCTGGGATGAGTTCATGTTTTCCATCTCAGAGTTATTAACGCTCTCACGCGGCTTTCCTGCTGGGCCTGCTGGTGATGAAGACGTTGTGCTGCTGGGTGGCAGATCTTCATCATCATTCAGGATCAGAACCGGAGGATCTGGACAGCAGATTCTCTGATGTTGTTCCAGGTCCGACGACACTCTGAACTCCGCACAGCATCGACTGCAGACATGAACAAAGCGAGGAGACGCTGCTTCTACAACAGAGAAACACACGGACATGACTGTTGTCACGAAGCCACAGAAGTTCTCTGAGTCATGAAAGTAGTTAAACTAGAATACAAAGAAGTGAAACAACCTCAAACTTCTATCTTTTTAAAGATTTGACGAGTTTAAAAAAAAGAATATCTTCATTGAACATTAAAGTTGTGAATCATCTTCACCAATTTCTTACCTGAGTGAACTGAAATGACCAAAACTAATTAAGAATTAAAGTCAATCTTAATACTTATAGAATGAGGATTTAAAGTGAAGGACAGTTTCAACAATAATATATTCACACTTCAACCCCGTCAGGTCAGAATTCACTGTTTGTTCTGTGGTTTTGTTACTTTAGAGAATAAAGTTAATAAAACTCAGAGTCGCAGGCAAAAAGCTTGAATGGATGAAGTTTAATTCTGATAAAGAGAAACGCAACAGACTGAACTAACGAGGGGATGAGGTGCAGGTGGTGAGAGGAGGAGAGACACAGGTGAGATTATGACACCAAAGAGCAGGGAGGCAGCTGATAGGCTGGAAGAACACCTGGAACAGAGCCAATGAGAGTGATGCAGGACAGGTGAGGAGAGAAACTGTGGCTGTGTCCAAAATCGGGGGCTGCAGCCTTCAAGGACGCGGCCTTTGCGGCCCACGGAGGCCGGGTCCTTCGGAGAGACCTTGAAGGCCTCGTCCACCGCTGTTAAATGGGACGGTCCAGCCTTCGGAGTGTTTCCTGGTTGCGTCACCAGGTGTTCATGCATTAAAGTCTGTTTTGGTTCAAATCTATCAAACGCGTACATTTATTTATGTGTGTACAATGTGTCAAATCTAAACTGAATTATCAACATTACAAAATAAACATTAACCCATTGGTGAATAACAGCTATATTTACCATAGCAGTACCAGCGTCACGTGTTTTAACTGAAAGTTAAACTTTGGAGGTTTTATAGTCTCTTGAAGTTTAACACATCTGGCGTTGGATGTTCAAATGAGTAAAAACCGAGTATAAACCCATTACTTAAATTTAAATGTCATGTCTGCGCCACTTGATGTCGCCATTTTCTCTTGCTTCCTCTTCTGTTTCGGGACTGAGCAGCGGTGCGCAAAGGATCTTGGGATATGGGAGGCCGCGAAGGATAGTAGCGGTGCGTCCTCCAGAAAGAGGGAAGTGCAGGCTGCATTTGAAGGAGCCTTCGGATTTGGACAGCCTTCGCGCGGCGTTGTGATGTAATTGGCCTTCAAATGCGCCCTTCGAGGGCTGCAGCCCCTGAATTTGGACACAGCCAGAGACACCACAAAGACACAGACACACATGAAACACAGAAACACATGAAACACATGAAACACATGAAACAGAAACACATGAAACACAGAAACACATGAAACACATGAAACACATGAAACAGAAACACATGAAACACAGAAACACATGAAACACATGAAACAGAAACACATGAAACACATGAAACACAGAAACACATGAAACACATGAAACACATGAAACAGAAACACATGAAACACAGAAACACATGAAACACATGAAACACATGAAACACAGAAACACATGAAACACAGAAACACATGAAACACAGAAACACATGAAACACAGAAACACATGAAAAAGAAACACATGAAACACATGAAACAGAAACACATGAAACACATGAAACACATGAAACAGAAACACATGAAACACATGAAACACATGAAACACATGAAACAGAAACACATGAAACAGAAACACATGAAACACATGAAACACATGAAACAGAAACACATGAAACACATGAAACAGAAACAGAAACACATGAAACACATGAAACACATGAAACAGAAACACATGAAACACATGAAACAGAAACAGAAACACATGAAACAAACACATGAAACAGAAACACATGAAACAGATGAAACAGAAACACATGAAACAGAAACACATGAAACACATGAAACAGAAACAGAAACACATGAAACAGAAACACATGAAACAGAAACACATGAAACACATGAAACAGAAACACATGAAACAGAAACACATGAAACACATGAAACAGAAACACATGAAACACATGAAACAGAAACACATGAAACACATGAAACAGAAACACATGAAACACATGAAACACATGAAACAGAAACACATGAAACACATGAAACACATGAAACAGAAACACATGAAACACATGAAACAGAAACAGAAACACATGAAACACATGAAACAGAAACACATGAAACACATGAAACACATGAAACAGAAACACATGAAACACATGAAACAGAAACACATGAAACACATGAAACACATGAAACAGAAACACATGAAACAGAAACACATGAAACAGAAACACATGAAACACATGAAACACATGAAACAGAAACACATGAAACAGAAACACATGAAACAGAAACACATGAAACACATGAAACACATGAAACAGAAACACATGAAACACATGAAACAGAAACAGAAACACATGAAACACATGAAACAGAAACACATGAAACACATGAAACACATGAAACAGAAACACATGAAACAGAAACACATGAAACAGAAACACATGAAACAGAAACACATGAAACACATGAAACACATGAAACAGAAACACATGAAACACATGAAACAGAAACAGAAACACATGAAACACATGAAACAGAAACACATGAAACACATGAAACACATGAAACAGAAACACATGAAACAGAAACACATGAAACACATGAAACACAGAAACAGAAACACATGAAACACATGAAACAGAAACACATGAAACACATGAAACAGAAACACATGAAACAGAAACACATGAAACACATGAAACAGAAACACATGAAACACAGAAACACATGAAACAGAAACACATGAAACACATGAAACAGAAACACATGAAACACATGAAACAGAAACACATGAAACACAGAAACACATGAAACAGAAACACATGAAACACAGAAACACATGAAACAGAAACACATGAAACACATGAAACAGATGAAACAGAAACACATGAAACACATGAAACAGATGTGGTGACGTCACTCTGAGGTGTTGTGAGTGGGAGGGGCCGGAAACATGCATCAACCACGTGCATCTGTTTCTCTGCTGTGTGATTGGCTGTTGGTGTTGTGTTTTCTATGTGAAGGAAAACGGACTCGAAAATAAATGTGATGAATTTCTCATCGGTATCATGAAAATGATGGAGATCGTTTTATCGCCCAGCCCTTAAAGAACTTCTGTGTAAACTGCTCATGTCTCCTCCTGTCTCCTCCTGTCTCCTCCTGTCTCCTCATGTCTCCTCCTGTCTCCTCATGTCTCCTCATGTCTCCTCATGTCTCCTCCTGTCTCCTCATGTCTCCTCATGTCTCCTCATGTCTCCTCCTGTCTCCTCATGTCTCCTCCTGTCTCCTCATGTCTCCTCCTGTCTCCTCCTGTCTCCTCATGTCTCCTCCTGTCTCCTCCTGTCTCCTCATGTCTCCTCCTGTCTCCTCATGTCTCCTCATGTCTCCTCCTGTCTCCTCATCGCCCAGCCCTTAAAGAACTTCTGTGTAAACTGTGGATATGACTTTATCACTGATATTACTTTCACTACAGCTTATGATCCATTAAAGATTATAAAGAATCAGATGATTATAAAGAATCAGATGATTATAAAGAATCAGACGATTCTAACATTTATATAAATATATGATAAAATATATATTTATAAATAAATAAACTTACTGGTGTTCAGAGTTTGGAGCTGCTGAGGTCGGAGCTGTTTCCTCCGTGACATGTTCACAACTGACACCAGCCACTGGACACAGACTGACAGGGGGGAGGGAGAGGGGGAGGGAGAGAGACAGAGGGGGAGACGAGGGGGAGGGAGAGAGACGAGGGGGAGGGAGAGAGACAGAGGGGGAGGAGGGGGAGGGAGAGAGACAGAGGGGGAGACGAGGGGGAGGGAGAGAGACAGAGGGGGAGACGAGGGGGAGGGAGAGAGACGAGGGGGAGGGAGAGAGACAGAGGGGGAGGAGGGGGAGACAGAGGGGGAGGAGGGGAGACAGAGGGGGAGATGAGGGGGAGGGAGAGAGACAGAGGGGGAGGAGGGGGAGGGAGAGAGACAGAGGGGGAGACGAGGGGGAGGGAGAGAGACGAGGGGGAGGGAGAGAGACAGAGGGGGAGGAGGGGGAGACAGAGGGGGAGGGAGAGAGACAGAGGGGGAGGGAGAGAGACAGAGGGGGAGACGAGGGGGAGGGAGAGAGACAGAGGGGGAGACGAGGGGGAGGGAGAGAGACAGAGGGGGAGGAGGGGGAGATGAGGGGGAGGGAGAGAGACAGAGGGGGAGACGAGGGGGAGACGAGGGGGAGGGAGAGAGACAGAGGGGGAGACGAGGGGGAGGGAGAGAGACAGAGGGGGAGACGGAGGGAGGGAGAGAGACAGAGGGGGAGACGAGGGGGAGACGAGGGGGAGGGAGAGAGACAGAGGGGGAGACGAGGGGGAGGGAGAGAGACAGAGGGGGAGACGGAGGGAGGGAGAGAGACAGAGGGGGAGACGAGGGGGAGACGAGGGGGAGGGAGAGAGACAGAGGGGGAGACGAGGGGGAGGGAGAGAGACAGAGGGGGAGACGGAGGGAGGGAGAGAGACAGAGGGGGAGACGAGGGGGAGGGAGAGAGACAGAGGGGGAGACGGAGGGAGGGAGAGAGACAGAGGGGGAGACGAGGGGGAGACGAGGGGGAGGGAGAGAGACAGAGGGGGAGGAGGGTTCAATAACACATTTGTGTATTTAACATTTTGAATGAGCTGTAAATTTAAAGTTAATTAGACTTTATTAAGTTATTTGACTGTTAACTAACAATAACATGAGGAGCAGACAGATTATCAGCCTGATTGATTATCAGCCTGATTGATTATCAGCCTGATTATCAGCCTGATTGATTATCAGCCTGATTGATTATCAGCCTGATTATCAGCCTGATTGATTATCAGCCTGATTGATTATCAGCTGGATAAATAAACATATTTAAAATGTGTTACTTCCGCTCACACAAGGCCCCGCCCACAATTACATCTGATTGGTTCCCTGTCACAACTGCAGTTCTGGTTCTGGTTCAGTTCTGTGAGCTGCTGATATCAGGAGCAGCTCTACGATGTTTCAGTTAGAGACGACGTCACAGTCTGACGACAAACATCAGACAGGATCAATACATTATGTCTCTCTCCATCACTACCACACAGCTTTGATCAGATAAATTAATAAAGTATTTAAAGTGATCAGTTGTTTGTCTGACTGGATCAGAACTGACCTGACAGACACGGTCTGGTACCGACCGTCGCCATCTTGGCGGCTCCTGACTCCCGCCCAAACAACAGGTGGAGCTGAAGCAGCCTGATGACGTCAACAAGCCCACCTGTCTGAAGCTACCAAGCTAGCTAATGCTAACAAGCTATCAGTGTTCAGCCATGAGGAGAGTTTCACCCAAACACACATGGTTCTGTAGACAGCGAGCAACACCGACACCACCCACACTGGACCTCAGCTCCTCTGTGGGTGGTGTCCTTTAAAGTTTAAACTCTCCTCCTGTCTCCTCATGTCTCCTCCTGTCTCCTCCTGTCTCCTCATGTCTCCTCCTGTCTCCTCCTGTCTCCTCATGTCTCCTCCTGTCTCCTCATGTCTCCTCATATCTCCTCCTGTCTCCTCATGTCTCCTCCTGTCTCCTCATGTCTCCTCCTGTCTCGTCCTGTCTCCTCATGTCTCCTCATGTCTCCTCATGTCTCCTCATGTCTCCTCATGTCTTCCTCTTCATGCAGCCCGTTCAGCTTCAGAAACAGCGGTTACGGGACCGGATCAGTGTGGTTCTGTTCATGTTGAAGGTTTCTTCTTCATGTGGTTATAATGTGACAGAATCCTGCGTTCATCTGCAGCAGTCGCATGTTTCTGTGGATTATCAGCTGATCGGATGATTTTGTTTGACGAACTGTGACAGTTCATTGATAAATGCAGTGTGGTGAGTTTGCTGCTGCAGGTTGTTTGGATTCATTTCATGAGTCCAGTCTTGTAAAATGATTTATTATCTTATTTGACTGAATGTTGAAGCTGGTTTTATACTTTGAGTCGTGGAGGCTGGTCGAAGTTGTGTGCATGAAAAAACACTCATGAACTAACAGCAGGTCACTTTAAACATTTTATTTATTTTTTACAATCAAGAAAATCTAATAAAAGTAAAGTTTGTTTGAGGGAAACAAACGGACAGATTTCAGGAGTAAAAAATAAAGGCACTTAACTTACATCACCTCCATAAAATAACTTCTCTCTTCTCTTTGTACAAATATTTACACACTTCTCATCACGAACAAACTCTTCTTCTTCTTCACAACACCAGACTTTAAAATCAGAAACCAAAATGTTTGCTGGTGTCGATAAAAAACACATTTCAACATCATTTATGTGAAATTCAGTCATGAGCCCTTTAATCAACAGACGTCACTGTTTTAATGATTCCTGGTCGTGATGGAGGAAGTGTTCTGAAATGTTTACTTATTAGTATCATAGAAACGCAGCCAGGACGAATAAAGTAAATATGTTGAAGAGAAAAACATGGAAATAAAAAGAAGCAATCTGTTCTGCTTCAGACGAGCTGCAGCCGAACCATCAAGAACTCAGCGCTGAAATACATTCAGAGAGAAACCAACGCTCACTGTTTGATCTGTGATCGCCAGCTGATCACCAGCTGATCATCACCAGCTGATCACCAGCTGATCACCACCAGCTGATCACCAGCTGATCACCACCAGCTGATCACCAGCTGATCATCACCAGCTGATCACCAGCTGATCTTACATGATCTCTTACACACTTCTGGACTTTGCATTTCCACAACAGCCCTCAGGAGAACCTTCTGCAGGCCTCCAGAGAGTCTGGGAGGACTCGGTCCAGAGGTCCAGAGGTCCAGAGGTCCAGAGGTGGACATTTGGATGCAGCCTCAGTATCTCACCTGGATGTTCGTGGTTCTGATTTTATTAGAAGTTTTCTGTTGAAAAACCTTTTGGAAAGGTTGATTTTTTAGGTGATATTTGGTATCAAAATGTTGAATTAATCTTGTTTTATGGCTTTTTACTATCAGACTGAGTGAATTTATTGTTTTCAGGTACTTCAAAGAATATTTTCACTCTTCAGTCCAGTTTGGTTCAGGAGAAGGTCGAGTCTTGATTCAATTGAAAAGTCAGTGCTCACTTGTGGTTTCACAGCAGAGACGATCACCAGAAACAGATCAGCTGTGTATCAGGTCACAGGTGAATCTTCTCCATTCAAACTGGGCTGAACTAACAGCTCCTGTCTGCAGTGTACACATGTAATAGATTACTTTGATACTGAAGAAAAGTTAAAACATGAGATTCATCATCAGGAGTCAGGATCACTCTTGTTGGACTTGTAACTCTGCTGTCTCACCAGGTGTGTCTGCCTTTGGAGGTGTGATGGGTGGAGCTTTAACAGTGTGATGGTGCAGTTGGTTTGTTATTATGGTGACCTTCTGTGTGTGTGTGTGTGTGTGTGTGTGTGTGTGTGTGTGTGTGTGTGTGGTGGGGGGGTGGGGGGGTGACCTCAGTGGGAGGAGCTGCGGTCGTTGGCGACGTCCTGCAGGCGGCGCAGCAGGGCGGAGTGGTTGTCAGGACAAACCCTCTTGGGTGACGTCTCCTCCTCCAGAGGCATGCTGCGCTTCCGGGTCGGCGTCTCTCCGGTCCGGATCATGCTGTTGATCTCCTGCAGGCGCTGGTAAACACAGTGAACGTGGGTGAGTTATTTAATTTTCATCTGTAGTTCAGTGGCTTCAGTCCGCTCTGCTTCTCACTCTGCTGCTCTAATGAGTCAGAGACCTGATGAACAATCAGTAGAGTCTCATCTTCACTGAGCTGGAATCAGTTCAGAACAAAGTCACCAAAACTAAAACTGAGGTTTCTGAACCTTCGGTTGTCTTTTTCACTTTTGAGTCATTTTCCTTTTTTCTGATCTTTATATTTGGTTGTTTACGGAGGTGGAAGTAATGAAGTACAAATACTTAGTTACTGTCCTTCAGTCCATGTTTCAGGTATCTGTCCTGTACCTGAGTGTCTCTGAGACTTTCCCTCTCTACATCTGAACACAAACATCTGAACTTTCTCCTCCTCACAGCTTCAAACAGCCTCGTTACTTTAGTTTGATGCATCTGAGGTGAATTATGGATTATTGTTATTTGGCGTCATCGCACGCCGCCTTCCCAACATCACCAGACTGATGTCGACCTATCAGAGCACATCACGCACGGCAGACGCAGCGAGACGAAACAAAGACGTAAAAGACGTGAACAGACAGAGAGGGAGGCTGAATGGGGAGAAAAGGCGTGTTAGTGTCTCGTATCTGCAGAGAGTTTCTTATTTTCTCTCTTTGTTGCTGCTCGGGACGCTTTACCAACCCAACATGTGGCTGTTTGACGTCCTGGGAATGAGACTCACTATCAACTATCTTTATGGTGCGTTCAGGAGCAGCTGGGACAAATCCTACTGACTCTACCTTTAACTTTAATAGTCTTTGAATGATATTAATATGACGTGAGCTTCAGTTAGCTTTGACCACAAATGTCCTTCAGAGGGAGACTTTTTACTCTGATACTCTGAGTACATGTCAGAGCCTGTACTCGATTACTTTTACTGGAGGAAACAAGCTGAATCAGTACTTGTACTTTCACCAGAGTCTGTTTTCACACAAGTACCTGAACTTCTGCTGGAGGACAGACTGTGAGGACGTTGCTGGCTGGTGTTGCCTCCTCCTCTTGTTCTGACTCTGTGTGATTTGAAGTTGTTCTTTGTCTTCGCTGTGCTGTCGGGTGGAGGACAGTCGCTGTGTGAAGCGCTCCTCCATGTTTAACCTCCGTCTCTCCACTCAGCTAACATTACATTTCTCCACCCAGACTGACACTGAGACTGTCTGCTGTCTGAAGTCCTATCAGGTGATGGAGCGTCAGTTTAAACATCGATCTGTCTGGCGCTGTCAGTGGTCCGTGCTGCAGTATAAACACTCTTTATGTCCTGTAAAGGTTTACAGTGTGTGTGTGTGTGTGTGTGTGTGTGTGTGTGTGTGTGTCTCACGTTGGGGGGGCTGCTGCAGATGTAGTAATAAATCCTGTCTCTGGGGGTGGTTGGCGTGGGGGCGGAGCCTGTCTTGTGAGGTGAGATGTAGATCGAGTGTTTGCTGGACAGAAGCATCCGACGGGGAGAGCCGGTCCTCAGGGTGGGGTACGGACACAGAGGGGGGGTCTCCACCTGCGCACACGCACGCACGCACACACACACACACACACACACACACACACACACACACACACACACACACACACACACACACACACACACACACACACATAATATGCTCATTAACATTAATAACAGCCTATAGTTTCTAATAACTGTTGAAAGCAGCATCACAAACACATTTATTGAGTTGAACATCGTTAAACCTTAACAGAGCTCTTGTTATGCTTTATTTAGATTAATACAGACTTTATATGCATTAATTAACTGTTCATTATGTGCTTATTAACAGTCAAAGGTGTTAATCATCTCCTTCCTGATCATCTGCCTCCTCAAGTGGTTCCAGTTTGCACGATGCTAACACTAGCTAGCAAATGTTACCATTGCTAATGCTAGCTGAGGCAAAAATGATTGATCCATAATCAGAATAATGTTTTTTCTTTTATTCTGCACCTTTCTATAAACTGTAGACGGATTATTTAAAAAATGTTTTGTACTTTCTGCAGCGACTGAATCAAAGTATTAAGTTGTTAAGTTGTCTGTATTAAGTTTCATAAATTGTTTTTTATTAACAGTTTGTTTTAAAGATGATTTTTCTAGCTGTGAAAGAAGAGTTAAGTTAAGTAAGTTCATTATTATAAATATCTTATAAACAATAAAACATGATTATTTTGCTGTTATTAACACTGATATAGTGTTATTAATGTTAATAAGCATCTTGTAAAGTTACTACCTGTTATAAAACACTTATCACTTAATGTGAGACAAAGATGCACAACATGGAGTTCTTTCAGCTGACACTGATCACTTGATTCCTGCTTGGTGGAGACGTACCGCTGCAGACGGAGAGCCGGCTGAGTATCTCAGAGCAAAGTGTCTCATCTGTTTGATGTAAACGTTGTTGTAGAAATGGATCAGGTCTCCTCGCTCCTCCTCACCCACAGTGGAGGAGGAGGAGGAGGAGGAGGAGGAGGAGGTGGAGGTGGAGGTCTTGTTGGAGGTGTTGGTGGGGGTGGAGGGAGCACTGCCAGGCTGGGGGGTGGGCAGAGTGCTGCTGGAGCGGATAGGAACTGGACTGATGTCTCCACCTGCTGGAGGGAGAGAGGAGTTACTCACAATGAGAGACAAGATAAAGACATCCGTCACACATGTTGGATCAATCAGATCAATCAGATCAATCAGATCAGATGATCCTTTTTTTAAGATTGTCTTTATTTATCCCACAATGGGGAAATTCACATGTTACAACAGCTCGAGGTGCAACAGTACAAGTAGAATCAGAATACATATTAAATATTAAATAGAAAAACACAAGATATTTACAAAAAACAATAAGATATTTATAAAAAACAATAAGATATTTACAAAAGAGAAACAAGTGGCTGGAAAGTGTTCAGGTAAACCCTGGCCAGGTGTTGGTCAACTCCCGCCCCTTCCAGTTTCCCCCTCAGTGCCGGCTGTATTGTGTTGAAAGCACTGGAGAAGTCAAAAACCATGACCCTCACAGTGCATCCAGTGTCTCCAGGTTTGAACGTGATCTGTGCAGCAGGTAGATGACTGCGTCATCCACCCCAATTCTGGGACAGTAAGCAAACTGAAGGGGGTCCAGTGTCGTGCTCACTGGGGATGGATGTGCCTGAGAATAATCCTCTCCGTGGTCTTCATCAGGTGAGAAGTTAAGGCGACAGGGCGGAAGTGGCCAGGCTCCTTGGGGTGCACAGACTTGGAGCTGGCAGCACACAGGAAGTCTTCCACAGGACAGGGACTCTCTCCAGAGTCAGGCTCAGGTTGAAGATGTGCGTGACCACCTCACACAGCTGGTCTGCACAGTCCTTTAACACTCTGGAGCTGATGCCATCAGGGCCTGTGGCTTTTCTCGCCTTGATCCTCCTCGTTTCCATTCTCACCTGCTCAGTTGTCAAGGAGAGGGGGGAGATGGGGGGAGGGAGTGGTGGAAGGCTGGGGGAGTGTTGGATGGTGTGGAGTCATGGGAGAGGGGTGTCGATGAAGGTGAAGGAGACAGGTTAGGGGGAGAGCGGGGGTTGTTCTGGAGAGGTGTGAAGGGGGGTCAGGGTGGGTGGAGGGGGGAGAGGGGCTGGACTGAAAATGGCAGAAAAAGTCAAGAGTACTGGCCCAGTCCTGGTCTCCGATGTCTTGATCTCTCCCTCCACCTTTTCCATGACCAGATATCTCCTTCAGCCCTCTCCAGACATCCCTGGTGTTGTTCTGCTCCAGCTGCTGCTCCAGCTTCCTCTTGTAGCTGTTTTTCCCCTTCCTAATTTCCTGCCTGAGCTCCTTCTGGACTCTCCTCAGTTCCTCTTTGTCTCCTGATCTGAAAACCCTCCTCTTTTCATCCAGGAGGGTTCTGATCCCAGAGTTCACCCAGGGTTTGTTGTTGGGAAAACACCGTACTTTCCCGGAGGGCAGTGTTCTCCACACAGAAATGAATGTAATCTGTGATGCAGTCTGTCAGGCTGTTGATGTCCTCCCCATGTGGGCTGCAGAGTGCTTCCCAGCCTGTGGTGTCGAAGCAGTCGCTCAGCCTTTCCCTGCCTCCTCAGACCAAGCCTTCACTGACTTTTTCTGTGGCGGATATTTATTCACCACAGGTATGTAGTCAGGTAGCAGATGGACCAGGTTGTGATCTGAGCGACCAAGCGGGGGGTGGGGGGAGGATGTGTATGCTTCCTTCAAGTTTGCATACAGGAGAGCCAAGGTTTTATTGTCCCTGGTGTGACATTTCACATACTGGGTGAAGGAAGGGAGAGTAGAGGACAGGGGAGCATGGTTAAAGTCCCCGGAGGTGAGGAGGAGGGACTGTGGGTGCGGAGGAGCTCACAGGCTGCAGCAGCATCGGCCGAGGGAGGGAAGTAAACAGTAGTGATGATTACACGTGAAAACTCCCTCGGAAGACAGTATGGCCGAATGCTAACAGCTAGTAGCTCAATGTCTCTGGTGCAGCGTTGCTCTTTAACACTGATGTGTCCAGGGTTGCACCATCTCTCATTAACGAACACAGCGATGCCCCCTCCTTTCCTCTGACCGCACTCCTCTGCTCTCCTGTCCGCCCGGATGATCTCGAAGCCCTCCAGGGTTACCAGTGAGTCTGGAGAAAGTCCGTTCGGCCACGTGTCCGTGAAGCACATGATGCTACACTCACGACTTTCTCCGCATGGAGACGTCGCGTCTGGCGCAGAGCCAACAGCTGATCGCGAGTGTAAACAATGGAGCCGTGGCTGAATGGCTCTCCAGCTGAAGTTTAGTCCGATAAGTAGCAGTAAGCAGACTGCTAAAGTTATAAACTGACCATCCGTAGTTCCTCACTCGCAAGGCGGGTCAGTGCAGCAGAAACAAAAGCTAAAGGAATAATCTAAACACACTAAACACACTGAAAAGATAACGCAAAGACGGAGCTGCTGTAACTGGCTGCAGATCTTCATCTAACAAGGCTACAAACAAGGAGATGATCCTGTTTGTCACCATGAGACACCTTTTACACACACACACACACACACACACACACACACACAGACACAGACACAGACACACACACACACACACACTCACACACACACTCAGTATTAAATATAAAGTTCACAGTAACGAGGTTCGTTCATCATTAAAGACAAACGAAGAGTTAAACAGGTGTTTTCATACCTGGATCCTGGCTGGTGTCAGACGAGTTCTGTTTGTTAGTGTCGTTGCTGCCCGAGTGACGTCTCCTCCTCCCCGAGATCAACACACTCCTGTACACCTGGAACACACACACACACACACACACACACACACACACACACACACACACACACACACACACTCTCAGTATTAGCTTATAGAGTCACCATCACCGGCGCTGCCAGATGTGAAATGTTACATTATTCTCCTGTATCGTATTTTGGGGGAAATTATCGTTCTTCAGTCAAAACAATGAGAACAAGCAGGAGCACGTGTGTAAATCAATAACTTGCTCAGTGCTGCATTCACAACAACTGCACTTGAAGGCAGCATCACTGAGTGAGAAGGTTAAAGCTCCCCCTCCTCCGGGTCGCTTCAGGAGAGAGAACGACATCATCAGAGCCGTCACAGAGCGTGATCAGCTGACTGAGGTCACCTGACACGAGGATCCATATCCTGCTGTGTGACCAGGTCAGGAAGTGAAGACTAAAACCAACCAACTGATGGAGGCGTCACAAAATGGTCCAATTATCGTACGTTGTGACAGTTTTGTCATTATTGATCCAACAGAAGGTAAAATTAAATCTGTCAACGCTGATTATCACACGTCTCAACACTGACATGAGCTCATATTCAACTAAATCACTGGGTTTCATTTATATTTGTGTATATTATATATTATATATATTATATATGTGTGTGTTTAATTTCTTCTTATTTAATTTTGTTATTTTGGAGGAAAATTCTTCTACTTCTTCTAAATAAATTCAGCTAAATGTTCCCTGAGGTGGAAAGTAACTAAGTATTTTTACTCAAGTGTTGTAATTAAGTACACTTTTGAGGTACTTGTACTCTACCTATTTTCATTTAATGCTTCTTTTGTACTTTTACTGCACAGTTATTAATTAAGTATTATTACAGATTAAACCACAAAGAGTATATAAAGACATTAATAGACCAATAATGATTAAGTACATTCTGATGCAGATACTTTTACTTCAGTAATAGAAGTGACATTTTGGACGCAGGACTTTTAGTTGTAACAGAATATTTGTGAATCGTGGTTTTACTTCTTTAGCTGAAGGTTGTCTGACGTCTTCTCAGGGTCGTAAAGTTTGTTCTGTACTTGAAGCGGCGCTGTGGAAGAACTTTCTCTAAAACGATGTCAGTGTTTAGTGTTTCTGAGATATCTACTGAAGTGAGCATGTTGACCAGCTGCCCTCGGCCCGTCCAGGTCCAAAGCTCCTGTGCCAGCGGTGTAAACAATAACACTCCCCTGGTCCACAACCTCCCAGTCTGAACCACTAGCTGCACAGCTAACTGAGCTAACTAGCTAACAGCAGCTATAGTTGCCCACTATTTGTTTTGAATATAAATTTGACAGGTGGATTTTTCTTATATGTTGCACCTTTAACTATTTTTTTGAATGCAGTACTTGTACACTGTGTGTGTATTAGTACTTTGTGTGTTCAGCAGATAGTTCAGTGGATTTCAGAAGATGTTTGCTTCGGGCTAAAAAGTGGATAAATGATCTGAAATGAGCCTCTAATATAAATGAGAGGGACAAATTCAATAGTCAGTTTGGAAACATGTGAAATGTTTGTTCTGGTTTTCAGACGAGACTCGGAGGTTCTCACGTTGCTGGAGGCCTGAGGCTGCGTGCGGTAACACTTCATGATGTTCTGGAAGGATTTGTCTTCTTTGGTCACCTGACGACAACAAAAACACACAAACGTTTACTTCAACAGGAAGAAACACACAGTGTGGAGGGAACACACACACACACACACACACACACACACACACACCTTTGCCATGACATACACAGCACACATGAGCAGCTGGTCCAGGTGCCGGTCCATCATCAGGTCGGTGCAGTGAACCAGAGAATATTCGAAACACGTCCAGATCTTCCTCCTCAGCTCTGACGAGATGTCCAGTTTGACACAGAGATCTCTGAGCCGCACGCTGGCCAGGTGATACACCTGAGTGGAGCAGGTACAGGTATTTAAATCCACCTGCTGAGCTTTAAATGCAGAACCTCACTGAACCAGGATCAAACATTAACGCTGGGCTGACACAGTTTATTAATCCTGTTTGTTTCAGTTTTAATCTGGATGATAAAACAGACGTCTGATTCGTTCACTCTGTGAGGATCAATCGACCAATCGGGACGCATTCAGTGTAAACACGGAGCCTCTGTCACAGGAGAGAAAACCTCGTCCAGCTGTTGGACTTTGAACCCTAAACTAATGAACCACAGCTCATTTGAACATGTGAAAGTTAGATTAGCTTAGCACAAAGACTGGAAACAGGGGGAAACAGCTAGCTTAGCTTAGCATAATTATTATTAGTGAAAACACCATTTTTTCAAGCTCAGATCTGAGATTTTGTTCAATGTTTCTTTCTTTACTTTCAGACTCGGTGAAAGAAAACGTTCAAAATACATTTACATGATTTTTGGAGTTCAGATTTCTGTTCTGACATTTATGCAAATTAGCAGTTATTTAATTAGATAGCCTCGTTTTCATACACATAACATAAAATATCCGAAAACTGGTAATATAGAAAATATAGTCAGTAATGTGAGTTTACACATTACAGTACGACACAAACACACAAACACGGCGAATGATTTCCGTGTGTTCGCTCTCATGCAGCCTGGAGAGGAGCTCCGGCTTGTTTCCTCCCTGCTGTCTGATGGCCTTGCTGCTGCCATCAGACAGCAGTCTGACAGGTGAACACCTGTCAGGACGCTGCACATTAACCAGTGAAGAAGAAGAACGCGGGACTCGTACCTTCCTGAAGAACAGCGACAGCGAGCCTTTCCTCAGCGGACTGCTGCTCGCTTTGACAGCTGGTTTGGTGACAGCTGATTGGACGGTGATTGTGCCCGTCAGAGTCTGTGCAGACAGCGGCTGCAGCGTGGCTCCGCCCTGTCCCGTCACACTCATCTGGACCGGGAAGAAGGTGAAGCCTCCGCTCTCATTGGCCATACCTGCAGAGGTCAGAGGTCAGAGGTCAGTGTTCGTCCTTCTCATGTCCTCACTCAGTTCATGGTTTCAGTCCTCACCTTGAAGAGGGATGGTGACCTGCCCGTTGTTGAAGTTTAAGGTGAACGGCCCGGCTGGGATGGCTGTGACTACACTGGCCGGGCCGGTCTTGGCCACAGTGGCCGGTGCTGTACTGGTGGTGCTGGTGGAGTTGAGTCCAGGCTCGCCGTCCGGCGGGTCGACAAACAGACGGCGGCAATGTGGGCCAGTGGGCGGGGAGCTGTAGCGGTCCAGCAGGGTGGTGGGGGAGGGGGAGACACCTGGAGGGGGAGTAGGAGGCGGTGAGATGTACACGGGGATGGAAAGTAACTAAGTACATATACTCAAGTACTGCACTAGTACAACAATTCACTTTTAGTTTTCTAAAGATTTAGATTTTTCTAAAAGACTTTGTTGTTGTTGTTTTCTGTCATATTTCTGAGGGACAACATGTTCAGACTGTTTATTTATTATGTGTGACGACCGAATCAAAAATACTACGACTGAGTACGAGTCTGAGGTACTTTACTCCAGTTTTACTCCACTACATTTTGAAAGCAAAAACTTTTTACTGCATGAAATTTATGTGATAACTTTAGTTACAAGTTACTTTACTTCAACCTTATTTTAATCAGGTCACTGAACAGAACCAGATTATCAAACATTTTGAATGATTCTTGTTTTCATTGACGACTCAGACACTGGGGGAACATCCAGGTCACCTCTGGACCCTTTCTGTCTCAGCTCTGACAGGTACCAGCTTCACTCCAGCTGTTTTTACACTGGGCTCGACAGAGACGACACATCCTGAACATGGAGTCACTGACAAAGAGATCTAGAACCTGACAGATTTATATCCACTGATGAATCGATGGGCTGATCTGAGGAGGCCGTTCTGTTTCATTTTGTATTCTTGTATATTCAAGAAGATTCTTGTATCTCGTGTAAATGAGATTTTAGTCTCAGTGGAACTTCCTGATAAAATAAATCAATAAACAAATGAAAGGGAGGTAAATAAATTATACACACACCTTTGAGAGTGCTGCTGGTGCTGAGATCCGGTCCGTGGTTGACGGGAGTCAGAGGAACGTTGCCTGAGCTGCTGTCATCGTTCTGTTCCAGATACTGAGGAGGCATCACCTGCAACACACACACACACACACACACACACACACACACACACACACACACACACACACACACACACACACACACACACACACACAGCACCAGTCATCTTTATGACACACTGAATCTGTGCTGAATATATTTAAACACACACACAGAAAACTCTCTTCTCGTCTGATGATGTCATTCAAACAACACACGATGTCATGAACATCAGAGTGAAACTGGACTGATGTGTGTCGTCTTGTTAGTTGTGTGTTCTGGACCTGCTGGCAGGCGGGGACCTGGTCTTTGGCCCCACGGAGGCTCTCCCACAGGGGGGAGTCGCTGGTCCAGGCCAGGCTCTCCAGGACCTGCTCCTCCACCTGGTTCAGGTGCTTCACCACCTCCCGAAACAGACCCTGCTCCGACCGCACCAACACCTCGATCACCTGAGACAAACAAGCAGATCTCTACATGAAGAAATGATGCGAAACATTCGTTAACAAGTTCAGTCAAAAGGCTCATTTTGTTGATCCCATGATGCTTTGGGAAACGTAAAACAGGAAGTAAAATGTTAGACAGTGTTCATTCAATGTGTCCTGAATGAGCTGTTAGCAGCTCCTGTCTGCAGTGTACCCATGGATGTAATAGATTACTTTGATACTGAAGAAAGCTTAAAAACAGGATGATTCTCAGGTTCTGAATAAAATAATTATTGTCTCTGATCTCTAAGTGGGTTTATGGACGTTAACTCAGCAGATCTCTACCTGTCGTCCTGTAACAGATGTTACATCAGTGAGTTCTGCTGAGAATACAAACACACATGAACATGCAGACACATGAACAGACTCACACTCTGACAGAAGCGGTCAGCTGTATTGATACCTTGTAGAAGTGATAAGCTGGAAGCTGGAAGATGCCGATCAGGTTGGGGAAATCTCCCGGAGGTCTGTAGGAGAAGATGACGATCTCCAGGCAGCAGACGAGCAGCGAGCGATGGAAGACGTCCTGCTCCAGAATACACTGAGACACACAGACACACACAAGATGATTTGTGATGGTCTGTAGCTGAAGTGTTTCAGATAAACAGCTGTCAGCGGCTCGCTTTAGTGACGGAGATCAAAAATACTCACCGACAGGTCGGCGTCTCCCAGGATCATCTTCTCTCTCTCAATGATGGACTCCAGGATCCTGTAGTAGAGCGCCTCCGCCAGGTGGAAGTACTTCACTGCCATTTCTACAAGAACATTTACTTAAATATAACTTAACTGAACATGTGTACGATTTCTGTTTCTAAGTCTGTGTGTGCATGTACCTTTGCCCATCCCCCTCTTCTCTGCACCGCTGCCCTCGAAATGCTGAGAGAAGACCTCAAACATGTCCTTCAGGCGCCTGCTGATGACATCACTGGGGTCTCTGGCACAGGCCCTGCAGGGACACAGTTTGGACGTATCAGAAGAAGTACAGAAGTATTTAGGTATTTAAGTTATTATTACTTTTTAATTTATACATAATAATGACGATGATGTCTAGTTTCGTGTTTTGTGTCACAAATGTTCTCAACAAAGTTTGAAATAAAATCCTGGATCTGAGGAGTGTTCAGCTCGTGTGTCCAACAATAAACAACAAAACAGATAAAGCAGCAGTAACTGTGTGTTCATGTGTTCATCGCTGTGATCATTAACAGCGTGTACGTCTTCACTGCGACTAACTGAGTTATCAAGACGATCGACAGTCCAAAGACACACCTGAGAGTTTCCACCAGCTTGGCGCTCGGCCCCTGTTTGGTCCCTGACAGCAGTGTGTGGAGTCGCCCGACGCTCTTCATGGCAGACGAGACCGGAGATGCCAAACGGTTCTCCTGAATGTACTTCCTGCCTGTCAGAGGAGTGGAGACCTTCAGAGCCGAGGCCTGACCACAGGAGAGACACCAGCGTGGTTATTTTATATTTGGGATTTATTAACAGCAGAATAAATAAAGTTCAGGATGTAAATAATCATCCTGCTATAAAAGAGGTAAATAAAGTTATTGTCTCACGGTGAGGCTGGCGTGGAGCCTGTTGGTGGCGCTGTCCTGGTTCTCCAGCCCTTCACACAGGCAGGGGCCCGGCGTACCGATGTCCTCGCTCGCCCCCTCGCCGGTGAAGATCCTCTCATCCAGACTGCCGGTGGCCAGAATATGTTCCTCATAGACCCGACTGAGGGACAGACTGTGGACACAGCACAGGACATCAGGGCTCAGGAGGAAACAGAACTGACCGATCAATACTTCAGGTGAATCACAACGTGTGTTTCAGTCTCAGTGAGGAGATGAAGCAGTGTGATGTCACCTGACACATGACACACCTGCATCAATCTGTCTTTTTAAATATGTTAATGAGCTGTGTCTCTGCTGCAGCGCCACCTGCTGACAGACTGCACCAACTTTAAATTAGTTCAGAGTGAAGAAGTGTCGTAGAAACAGTTTGTGATCAGATCATATGAAGTTCTGACTGACGTCTCATCAGGATCGTTTCAGTAAACTAAAACACTGTTTGACTCACAAACTGTCTCCAAAGTTCATCGGGTCCAGAAAGCCGGTCAGACCGTCTTCTTTCCCTCTGAGGATCTGTGAGACAGAGAGAGGACGCTCAGTCTGTGTGTGTGTGTGTGTGTGTGTGTGTGTGTGTGTGTGTGTGTTCCCCCTGTATCATCTGTTCGTTACAAACCACATCATGTAAGAAAATCAGAGGCATTTCTTAGAAAAGACGTCCAGCAGTGACAGCAGGACGAGTTCAGGGACACACAAGATGAAATAAGATGCAGGTTGACTGAACTGTCTCACCCTCTTGTGGAGGAGTTTTAAACCGTCTCACCCTCTTGTGGAGGAGTTTTAAACCGTCTCACCCTCTTGTGGAGCAGTTTTAAACCGTCTCACCCTCTTGTGGAAGAGTTTCTTGATGAAAGGTTTCCAGAAGTGTTCTTTGACTCCTTTGGCCTCCAGCACCAGCCCGTCATGCAGCTCACACAGCTGCTCTATGAAGCAGTACGGACCTGGAGATGGCCTGTAGTCCTTACTGCTGAAGTCCTCTGGGAGACCTGAGGGACGGCAGACAAACACCTGAGTGAACACCCCAAAACAGACGTGTGTGTCATGTATCCTGATTACTGTGGAGACCTGCTGGTTCCTACAGCTCAAAGTGTGTCAGATTTCTTGTTGTTGACTTTAACAGAGAGAAAATCAGCTGCAGATCTTCTCCTGCACTCTGAAGATCGACCTGAACGTCGTACACGTGTTTGTTAGATACGGGACGACTTTCTGATTTTCTTCTCTTCAAAAAAACTTTATTTACATTATTTACACCGTCGACATGCAGTTGAGTTTGGACTTCATCTTAGCAGCGACAGTGAAGACTTCACACTGCAGTGGACAGTCAGTGTGATTTAAAGCAGGTTTGTGACTCAGAGTTGTAATGAAATAAAACTATTTATGGTATATAATGACTTCTTTAACTTTATATTTCCTGGTGTCTCAGGAAGTTGTTGCTGTAACAGCCTCTGTGTTTCAACATTGTTTCGTGGCGTCTTAAATCCCCTGATTGTGTCTCAGGAGTTTAAAACCAACAGACAGAAAATAAAAAAGTTTGCTTCCTGTCTGAATTCAGTTTGACGTGGAGTCATTTTTCATGTTGTGGCTGACAGAGCAGTTTCCTTTTTCTCAACAGCTCCTCCTGCACCATCAACACCACGTCTGGAGACGGAGGTGGAGGAGGGGGGGCAGAGGAAACACCAGGTGTCAACAGGAAGTGAGGCCGGGCTGATATACACCACAGCAGGCGTTCTGGTTGGAATATATTCAGCAAATGAATGTAACTTTTGATTTATTCAGCGTGTTTAATTTAGTACTGAACGCCAGTGATAAGCAGACTTCCTCCACACCAATGCTGATTTAACTTTATGACGTCATGTTTCACAACTCTGTGACTGCTCTGAACATCAACGATTCAACTGACTTGAGAACAAATGTTGTGTTCCTATCTGATCAGATATTAATATACATTAAATATATATACAGTACTGTGTATATCTGTGAATGAACTGCATTCATCGTATATTTATATACAGTAAAAACAATGTTTGAGGACAGAAATCGCACCGACAGCGACCAGAGAACTTCAAATAAACAGATAAATATGATGTGTAAAAATGTTTATCTCCACATGGAGCGGTCACAGATCAACATGATCCTTCATGTGTTCATCGTGTTCGTGTCCTCTGATCAGTTCAATCTTCATCTTTTAGCTGTTTTTGTTGAAACGTGTCTCTTCAGCTGCTGAACGCTGCACATGTTCACCAGCTGCTTTCTGACTGTCTCTCTGTTTACTGACTGTTTACAGCGTTTACTCTGAAAACCAGGTTGTGAGAACCACAACAGATGAACAACAAGCTCAAACTACTAAAGATGCACATTCAGATAATTCACTACCACACGCACAAACACACTGTCAGTAATACAATATTATTATAGAAACACGTAACATAGCAGCTGCTTTAAGTTAGATATAAACTTTATATTTCTGAGGTCACAATAGGTGCCTCAACTGACGTGTCAACAAGTTAAAATGCTAACATGCAGATTAGGGATGCACAATAAATACAGACCCGATAAATCTGGTCCGATATAGTTTTAATGACA
>NC_133222.1:663183-673183 GCF_040436345.1 Pagrus major
CTTTGTTATTATTTTAATGACACTAGATAAAATATTACTGAATGAAATGAAATCGACATGTTTCTTCTGTTGTGTTGATGTTGAGGATGAAATGAGAGTTTCAATGAATCAATTAATATTTTATTGTATGAAATGTTTTAAAAAGTCACAGTGATTCTTCAGACTGCTTGTTTTCAGGCTTGAGGAGTAAATACATGTAACTGGATTACATAATGAAGACACAAAGAAGAGTAACTGTAGGCCAGTAAAGTTACTTGATAAACAGTCTGTAACCATGGGAACACGCGACGACACTGGTTATTAAGATGAAATAAAAGTCCTCTGACTGATATTTCTTTTCTCTGGTCTTTAATTAAAAAGGAATGGAAAGTAATCAAGTTACATTACTTTTAATATTCTGATACTTGGATTACGTTGCTAACTACATTTTTAAACAGGTAATAACTGTATCAGAATACATCCCTGCTGGTTCTGTCGGGCCGACAGTGGAGAACGGTGAGATATGATAACGACAGCAGCATGTCACAGTTAAGAAGCTGGAACTGGAGGATTTCCTTGAAAAATAACTTAAACTGATTGAATTGATAACTGAATGATCAAAATAGTTGCTGATGAATTTCCGGTCGATCATCAATCGATTAGTCGTGTCTGTACAAACTTTATTCAGTCTAATATGAGAGTTTTCTTTTTCATACTTCATCCATTCAAACACCTCAACAACGAACCCTCTGACCCTGGTGTTGTGTTGAGGTCAAAGGTCGTGATGTCTCACCTCTGTTTGCGGCTGCGGTGAACTCGCGGCGGCTCCTCTGACGGGGCCTTGAAGATGGCTCTGAAGATGGGAACGTACTTCTTGAAGATGACGGCCGACACGGTGAAGTTTCTCTCCAGCTTGTCGGTGCTCTGACGGAAGTCCTGCGTCAGGTCGGCCATGTCCTGCCACTTCTTCATCTTACTGAAAAACTCTATGAGGCTGCAGAGAGGACGACAGCAGACTGTGAGGAGGTGCTGCTCAACGGCAACGTCACGATTCATGCCACACATATTGATTTACTGATTAGGAGGTGCATTGTGGGCCTACCTCATCTCCGAGCAGCGCAGGATTCTGGTCAGAGAGACAAAGTTCCCCTCGACGGTGCCTTTCCCCACCGTCGGCACCGACGACCTGCAGGCCACGTACAGAGCACAGGCCAGCCAGTGCAGCTCACTGCCCTGCAGGAGGGGGAGGAGAGGAGAGGAGGAGGGGGAGGAGAGGAGGAGAGGAGAGGAGGAGGGGGAGGAGAGGAGAGGAGGGGGAGGAGGAGGAGAGGAGGAGGGGGAGAGGAGGGGGGGGAGGGGGAGGAGAGGAGAGGAGGAGGGGGAGGAGAGGAGGAGGGGGAGGAGAGGAGGAGAGGAGGAGAGGAGGAGGAGGAGAGGAGGAGGGGGAGGAGAGGAGGAGGAGAGGAGGAGGGGGAGGAGAGGAGGGGGGAGAGGAGGAGAGGAGGGGGAGGAGAGGAGGGGGGGAGAGGAGGGGGGGAGAGGAGGGGGAGGAGAGGAGGAGAGGAGGGGGAGGAGAGGAGGAGGAGGAGAGGAGGAGAGGAGGAGGGGGAGGAGAGGAGGGGGGGAGAGGAGGAGAGGAGGAGGGGGAGGAGAGGAGGGGGGGAGAGGAGGAGAGGAGGAGGGGAGGAGAGGGGGGGGAGAGGAGGGGGGGAGAGGAGGAGAGGAGGAGGGGGAGGAGAGGAGGAGAGGAGGAGGAGAGGAGGGGGGGGAGAGGAGGAGGGGGAGGAGAGGAGGAGAGGAGGAGAGGAGGAGAGGAGGGGGAGGAGAGGAGGAGAGGAGGAGGAGAGGAGGGGGGGGGAGAGGAGGAGGGGGAGGAGAGGAGGAGAGGAGGAGGAGAGGAGGAGAGGAGGGGGAGGAGAGGAGGAGGAGGAGAGGAGGAGAGGAGGAGGAGAGGAGGAGGAGGAGAGGAGGAGAGGAGGAGAGGAGGAGGAGAGGAGGAGAGGAGGAGAGGAGGAGGAGAGGAGGAGAGGAGACGGAGAGGGGGAGAGGGAGGAGAGGAGGAGGGGGAGGAGATAAAAGTGTGGAGGAGGTCAGACAGGTGAGCTCATCAGTCAAACACTGTCAGTCATCAATTCTTCACCTGTATCAATTATTTCAGCTGCTGATCATCAGGACTGTAACTGACGATCGTTCTCATTATGGATCCATCTGATCATTAATTTCTTGATTCATTGATGAACCGTGTGGTCCAATAAAACCCAGTGGAGAAAGAAGTACTCAGGTCCTTATCTTAGTAAACGCAGTGATACCACGCTGTGAAAATACTCAACTACAAGTAGAAGTATTGATGTTTCAGTAATCTGCTCCTGTCAGCGTTTTTATATCTGATGTTTGTGGATCAATATTCCTGCTGCGTTAACGTGTGTGACGTTTAAGGTTGAGCTCATTTTAACAGAAAACTACAACAAGAATCAGTTGACTTGAGATCTTTGACTTCTGAGAAGCTTCTTGATATTTTCCTTTTTAAATGACTAAAACAATTATTCCATCATCGGAGTAATAACTGATAGATTCTCTGCTCATTGATCGATCGACTCATCGTTTCACCTGGAGAAAACAGATGGAGTGAAATAAATATTCAGCACGATTCTTTATTTGTTTTACTTGCTTTTGTTTTTGTTGTCTTTAAAATTCATTTTTTAAATCTGTAACTACTTATTTGATTGAGGCGTATGTCATCAGTATCTGTGACTTCAGTCAGATTGCTTATAAAATAAACTCATTTAAAATGTGCTCCTGCAGCTTCCTCTCACACAAGGTCCCGCCCACAACACTGTCTGATTGGTTACACGTCACAATTACCAGCCTATAAACGCTGAGTACTCTGAATCTGTAAAGTAACTAGTCAGTATCAGTCCTGATGAAGTCGTATCAGTCGACCTCAACTTGCTTATTTTTTCTTTTGTTTTTTTTATCGTCTCTTAAATGTAATTTAATTCAAAATGTTCTAATGTCTTGTTTTTATGTATTTCTGTGCCCATGTAACTGCAATGTGACAGTATTATTAACAAAAAGTACTTAAAGTATGACAGGAAACAGTACTCAGGAGAAAAATGGTGCCCATGAGTTCTATATAAATAAACAATACATACTGTATTATTATTATTATTATTATTATTATTATTATTATTATCATTATTATTATTAATATTAATGTGTGATCAGTGTTAAGCTGTTGTTATTGATTGTGTTTTATTAATTTTAACTACTTTACATACTCGTTCTGCAGCAGTCAGCAGTGGCAGAAGTACTCAGAATACTTACTCAGGTAAAAGTAGTAACATCACACTGTAGAAGTAATCCATTACAAGTCATTCAACATGTTACTTTGGTTTATTACCAGCAAAATGTGCGTCAAGTGTAGAAGTAATGCAAAGACGCCTTAAAATAACTTGTGTAGTTGGTGGACAGTTTGTTGTGGTGCCATCCGACTTTACAACGCTCACTCCACAACACACAAATAATCTTAAATTATTACTACTGTAGTTAAATTATTATTACTGTAGTTAAATTATTACTACTGTAGTTAAATTATTATTACTGTAGTTAAATTATTATTACTGTAGTTAAATTATTATTACTGTATATAAAACTGCACCTTATTCTCTTGCACCTCATGTTCCACTTTACTCCTCAATACCTCAGCATTTTATTGTATATAGTACTTTATTGTTTTTTGTATATTGTATATAGTACTTTATTGTTTTTTGTATATTGTATATAGTACTTTATTGTTTCTTAATATTTGCCCTTGTATTTTGACTGTATTTGTACTTGAATGTACCAGCTGCTATGGTAACCTAATTTCCCCTTGGGGATTAATAAAGTTGTCTCTATCTATCTATCTATCTATCTATCTAACTAACTACTTGTTCTACAATAATGTCATATATTTTAAAACATATATTTATAGACACACATCTGAAAACTACAACTGTCAAATAAATCTAATGTTTACCTCCAGATGTACTCAAGTCAAGTACCTCAGGTGTACTTTAACACAATACTCAGGTGTCAGTCTCACCTGTTAGAGGAGCTTCAACCTGAAGTGTCTATAAATAAACATATTTAATAAGCAGGTCGTGTCATTAATCATCAGTGTGTCATTAATCATCAGTGTGTTGACTTTCACTGAGTCATGAAGGAAATCCTCCCCTCTAGTGGCCTCCTGCTCTCACACACATATTTTATTATTATCATTATTAGCGGTATTATTGTTATTATAATTAGCATTGATGTTATTATTAGCACGTCATGTCAGAAGTCAGGATGTATTTACATGGTATTAGAGCTGAGCTGTGTGCAGAGGGCTGCAGCAGGCTGTAGTTAACCAGCAGGCTGTAGTTAACCAGCAGGCTGTAGTTAACCAGCAGGCTGTAGTTAACCAGCAGGCTGTAGTCACACCAGCAGGCTGTAGTTAACCAGCAGGCTGTAGTTAACCCAGCAGGCTGTAGTTAACCAGCAGGCTGTAGTCACACCAGCAGGCTGTAGTTAACCAGCAGGCTGTAGTTAACCCAGCAGGCTGTAGTTAACCAGCAGGCTGTAGTTAACCAGCAGGCTGTAGTTAACCAGCAGGCTGTAGTTAACCCAGCAGGCTGTAGTTAACCCAGCAGGCTGTAGTTAACCAGCAGGCTGTAGTTAACCAGCAGGCTGTAGTTAACCCAGCAGGCTGTAGTTAACCAGCAGGCTGTAGTCACACCAGCAGGCTGTAGTTAACCAGCAGGCTGTAGTCACACCAGCAGGCTGTAGTTGACCAGCAGGCTGTAGTTAACCAGCAGGCTGTAGTTAACCAGCAGGCTGTAGTTAACCCAGCAGGCTGTAGTTAACCCAGCAGGCTGTAGTTAACCAGCAGGCTGTAGTTAACCAGCAGGCTGTAGTTAACCCAGCAGGCTGTAGTTAACCAGCAGGCTGTAGTTAACCAGCAGGCTGTAGTTAACCAGCAGGCTGTAGTTAACCCAGCAGGCTGTAGTTAACCAGCAGGCTGTAGTCACACCAGCAGGCTGTAGTTAACCAGCAGGCTGTAGTCACACCAGCAGGCTGTAGTTGACCAGCAGGCTGTAGTTAACCAGCAGGCTGTAGTTAACCAGCAGGCTTCAGACTGTTTTATTGTGACAGTCAAAGTTAAGCGACAGGAGCTGCGAGCTAACACAGTTAGCTTGTTGGTACAGTGACTAGCTAACAGCGTCGCAGTGAACATGGAGCCCGGCTCGGAGCCGCAGCACCGACGGCACCGACACAACATGACTGTCAGAGACGAGTCTTCATTTTACCTCCAGTGTGAAGTTCCTGCTGATGTTCTCGTAGGTTCTCCACGCCTCGCTGCTCGCCTCTTCGTCCATGTTCAAACCCCGACACAGATCTTCAAACCCGGTCCGAGCTTTCTGCAAAAAGTCGTCATCGTCGCTCATTTTGCGGTTCTGTGAACGAACCCGGCGGGTTCAGAGGAAGAGAAGATGGCCGAGGAGAAGAACCGACGCTGTCCACGAAGCTGTTTGTCCGAATGTTCCTGTAAGCGCGTTATTACGCTGCTGCGGGTCCGGCTCGGCTCCGTGTGGCCATTTAAAGGTCCTGACTGACAGCGGCGACGCGCGGCCGCTTCGGACGTACGGAGCCGCGAGCGGACGAGTGTGACGTCATTTCTGTGCGTAAAGAACGTAAAGAATCCGGAAACCAGCGTAGCTCACCTCAGCCCACTAAACGAGCGTAGCTGCGCAGAAGGGGCGGGTCCGCCACCAACCCCAATACTACTACTTCCGGTTGTGTTTGTTTTGACGGATGGCGGCTCGTTAAAACACAACAGGTACCAGAACATGAGATATAATAACACGAGATATAATAACACGAGATATAATAACACGAGATATAATAACATGAGATAATAACATGATATATAATAACATGAGATAATAACATGAGATAATAACATGAGATATAATAACATGAGATATAATAACATGAGATAATAACATGAGATAATAACATGAGATATAATAACATGATATAATAACATGAGATAATAACATGATATAATAACATGATGTTATTATATCTCATGTTATTATATCTCATGTTATTATATCTCATGTTATTAACATGAGATATAATAACATGATATATAATGTTAATATTGTTAATAACATGAGATATAATAACATGAGATATAATAACATGATATAATAACATGAGATATAATAACATGAGATAATAACATGATATAATAACATGATATAACATGAGATAATAACATGATATAATAACATGAGATATAATAACATGAGATATAATAACATGATATAATAACATGAGATATAATAACATGAGATATAATAACATGATATAATAACATGAGATATAATAACATGATATAATAACATGAGATATAATAACATGAGATATAATAACATGATATAATAACATGATATATAATAACATGATATAATAACATGAGATATAATAACATGAGATATAATAACATGAGATATAATAACATGATATAATAACATGAGATATAATAACATGATGTTATTATATCTCATGTTATTATATCTCATGTTATTAACATGAGATATAATAACATGATATAATAACATGAGATAATAACATGAGATATAATAACATCATGTTATTATATCTCATGTTAATAACATGAGATATAATAACATGAGATATAATAACATGAGATAATAACATGAGATATAATAACATGATGTTATTATATCTCATATTATTAACATGAGATATAATAACATGAGATATAATAACATGATATAATAACATGAGATATAATAACATGAGCTATAATAACATGAGATATAATAACATGAGATATAATAACATGATGTTATTATATCTCATGTTATTATATCTCATGTTATTAACATGAGATATAATAACATCATGTTATTATATCTCATGTTATTAACATGAGATATAATAACATGATGTTATTATATCATGTTATTAACATGAGATATAATAACATGAGATATAATAACATGATGTTATTATGAGATATAATGACAATAATAAGAGAAAACCTGCATCCATCATTTGTTTCAGTAGAAGCATTTAGTTGAGTTAAAGTAGCCCCACTAATATAAATTAAATACTCCACTGCAATAAAAGTTCAACATTAGTAGTTTTATTATCAAAATGTTCATTAAGTATGAAACAGACGCAGTTATTATTTCAGTGTGTTGAGCCTCTGAAGTCCTCAGAGATCCGTTTTTAATCTTTTGAGAACAAATTGTGTCCACGAGTTCAATTAATCCTGTTCAACAGGCTGGAGGATAAACCTCTCTACTAAATATATTAATATAATAATATAAATTCTGCTGGTCGAGGTGGAGCTGATGTTAACTACGTCAGAGAGTGTTGGGTCGTCCAGCTGCACAGCTGTCGTCACTGTGGCTCAGTTAGAACTGGATCATTGCTGTCAGAAGCTGAGTTTGTAGAAGTTCCTGTAAATCCAGCAGTTGTTATCTAACATACAGAAATGTGTCATTTCATAAGGAGTGACTTTCATCTTTAGTGACGATGTAATGGAGTAAAAAGTACTTGAGTTAAAGTAGTTACTTTTATCACTGTAGCTACGAACAGTTTTAGTAACGTCTCATGTATAAAATATGTACGTAGAACATGATTCGACTGTATATACATGTACTATATGTATGTTTATATACAGTAAACATGATATAAATTGTATTTTATGTGTTGAATTATATTATGCTTATTTTAACAGCAGCTATAAAACATGACAGCATCCAGCAGGTCTGTCAGTTTCAGAAGCAGCTTTAACAAACTGAGTTTAAATGTAAACTCTGACTTCACTGAACCCGACATGGAAAAATCATCTTCATTTCCAGATCAGCTGATCAGAGTTAACTCTGAGTGTGTTCAGAGTTAAGAGTGTGTGTTGGGAATAAATAAAAAGCCATCAATAAAGCAGATTCACCATGGCAACAGATAAATAAAGAGCAGATCCTCCATTTTAATCGTGTGGAGGTGAAATATGACTGACCCTGACATTTATCTTAATAAACAGGAGTGGAGAACGTGTCTGTGTTGTGTTGAAGCTGGTTGTTAGCTAATGTTAGCAGACTCTGTCTCTAAGCTAACATTAGCTACTGTGGCTCTCTGTTAGCAGAGCGGGGAGAGGCCCTGAGACGAGGCACTCTACAGAATCACATCCTCAGACTGTTGCAGAAACTCTGACCCGAGTCCTTCACAGAGACATCAGTCCAGAGTCCAGCAGCATTAAGTCGCTCCAACACATCGTCCACAGGTTTGTACCAACAACAGAGAGATGGGAAGGTTTCACTTTACATCACCTTACAATCAGCTCACATAGGGCCAATAAAAGAGATTAATACATGTACAGTTCTCCAAATTCTCACATAGAGCTCCTTTAAGGAATGATACCTGGATTTAAATAGATTCAGCTGTGACCTGACGGCTACAACATGCAGGAGCAGCAACTGAGGAAGGAAATATGGATCCAACACATGAGATATTGTTTATTTATGGACCTGTGATTGTCAAGTCACAGCCCGACCCACAAATAATGATTTGGGTGATTTGGGGTCGACTTTACATTTAAAAATGTGCACAGTCGCCCTCACTCAGAGAAAACCACACCATCACTGACAGTGTACCAGGTAATGTTCCATCAGTGCGACCAATCACAGCGCGACAGATGATGGTTCATTAATGCAGATTCATTTTATTAAACAGTGATGACCTCAGTAATGTGATTACTACAGTAACGTTCAGTACATGTTTCAGCTGCCTTAATGTTGACAGTGTTATAAAGAGGAGCAGATGTTGATCTGAGCTGAGAGTCAGTGATTCACTGTTCTGACACAATCTACAGTCTCAGTCGTCTTTTTTAAACTCGTCAAAGATTTTCATATAAAGTGACGTCAGCTGCTCCAACACAGGGCAGGTGACCCGTCGGAGGGCAGGTGACCCGACAGAGACGGCTCAGTTCAACTTGTGTCACAGTTCCTCCTCCTCAGTAATGATGGTTCAGTTTCTACTGAGCAGCTGTCTCACCTGTGCAGGTAACACTGAGGCCCTCCTGAGGGCTTAGTACTGCAGTATAGTCAGCAGGTTATAGGTGATGGTGTGTCTAATCACCTCAGCAGTGCAGTATGTGTCCTCCTCATACGGTTCAGTGTCGGGCTGTATCAGATGACCTGCAGCGGGCGCCATCTCAATGTTCCACTCCGGCAGGAAGCTGTCGCCTCTGTTCTCACAGATGTTGTGTAAAATGCAGCAGGCCGCCACGACTCTGGGCATCATGGAGACGTCGATGTCGCTCTTCTTCAGGAGGCACCTCCAGCGTCCCTTCAGCCGTGTGAACGCAGCGTCCACCACAGAGCGTGCCGAGCTGAGGGTGCAGGTGAAGCGGCGCTGCTCGGCAGAGAGCTGGTGCTCCGTGCTGTATCCCTTCATCAGCCACGGCTTCAGAGGGAACGACGTGTCACCGATGAGATGGACGGGGACCTCCACGCCGTCACACACCACTGACTTCTGAAGGTGACAACAAGAACACTTTTAGAGCTGCAACAACCATTAAAGTAGTTTTTGATTCATCTGCAGATTATTTTCATGGATAATTCTTTAACAAGTTTCTCAGAGCCCAAAGTGACATCTTCAAACTGTTTCTTCTGTCCAACCAACAGCTCAAAACCCAAAACTCTTCATCAAGTGTCAGAAATGACAAAGAAAAGCAGCAAATCCTCACAATTTGGAAGCTGAACCAGACAATGTCTTAGTTTTTGATTGAAAAATGACTGAAATGATTCATGATTATCAAAATATCCTGCAGCTGCATCGCTGCAGCTCCATCTGTAACCAGGATTCTGCAGGACTCAACGAGTCACAAAGACTTTAAGGACTTAAGATTTAATACGACTTTCATCATTTCAGTGATGATAGGAGCAGAATTATTTATGTC
>NC_133222.1:685683-688183 GCF_040436345.1 Pagrus major
AATCATAATAATAATAATAATAATAATAATAATAATATAATCCAGTGTGAGCGTCTTTAAACTCTGACCTCAGCGACTGTTCAGTGCCGCTCACACTCGTTCATGTTTCCTGAGCAGTTGTGATCTGAGGTAAACTCTGGAGGGACAAACGGCCGGTGGTCAGCTGCGTATTAATAAAACTATCTTTTAATGATACTTGATGTTCTGTGCAGAAACGCACTACAAAGATTACATCTGATCAACATAGAAAACTGTCTAAAATGAATATTTGTGTTTTTGAATGAGTCTGTGAGATACGATCACACGCTCGTCGTGCCTTTCTTCAGTTCATGACGCAGTCTGCAGTCTCTGGCCACGGCCTCGGCTCTCTGCAGCATCGTCTGCTGTAATCCGTTTAAATGTGTGCTGGAGGCCAGGTGTGAGCCGGGGCTGCCGTGCAGGGGCCCCAGGGGCCCGTAGCTGGAGTATCCGGGGATGAAGGGGGAGCTGTAGTAGAGGTTTCGGGGCAGGGCGGGGCTGTGGGGGAACATGGTCCGATGTGTGGACGCCTGCTGCAGCGACGAGTCCGTACATCCTTTACTTTTATCTGAAGACGTGGCGATCTCAGCCAGAGACCACAGTTTGGGTTTGGGGACCGGGTTCGGCCCCTGGATGGCGTTACAGGAGTCAACGGGCTCTTTAGACGTGCGCTCCGGCTCTGATGCTCTGAGCGCGCCCGGAGGCCCGTTCTGAGGAGGGGCCCCTGCGGAGGCGGGGCCAGTGATGTGGGCCAGCCTCCGGTCCCCCGAGTCTTTAAAGTCCGGATCAGTGAAGCCTCGATCGGTGTCGCTGCTGCTGTCGTCTCTGAACACCAACACACAGGAGCCACCGACTGAGGAGGGCCGCCGGGCTGAGGAGGAGGAGGAGGAGGAGGAGGAGGAGGAGGAGGAGGAAGAGGAGGAGGAGGAGGAGGAGGAGGAGGAGGAGGAGGAGGAGGAGGAGGAAGAGGAGGAGGAAGAGGAAGAGGAGGAGGAAGAGGAGGAGGAAGAGGAGGTTAGCAGGAGAGCACAGACTGAACACACTCTAACATGTGAACAAACACAGACTGACACTATATTATCATTATTATCATTATTATAAATATAATTTGAATAATAAAAAAATAAAAAATGTTGCACACTGTTGCATTCTGGGAGGAGAAAAAACCCACTGAACGTTGGTTTTGATGTTAGCATGCAGCTAACTTATTGCTAACGAGACGCTCACGATGTGGAGGAGATGAAAGGGTTAACATCTTCATCCAGCGTCTCTGATCTGATGAACAATAAAGTTTTGTTTCTAAACTTTCAGAACGTTTAACATCAGCGTGAATGTGTGATCGCCCTCTGGTGGACCGAGCGTGTAACAACCAGCTTCAGTACAGACCTGTTTATAAAATATCATCGGAATAATTATTATAATTATAATAATTATTATAATTATAATAATAATAATAATTCTGCTTCTTATTATTATAATTATAATAATTATAATAATTATAATTATTTTAATTATAATAATAATACGCAGAATTATTATAATTATAATATAATAATTCTGCTTCTTCTTCTTCTTCTTATAATTATTATAATAATTATAATTATAATAATACATGGAACTAAACTAACTAACTCACTCACTCACACACACACACACACACACACACACACACACACACACACACTAATGATAATTTTCATTATCTATTAATCTGCAGATTATTTTCTTTATAAATTAACAAACAGATTTAATCTGAACAGAAACAGGAAGTGAACAAACATTTAAGATTTAATTATTTTTATAATAAACAATAAATTTTCTAAATATTTTTTAAAGAATTCTAAAAAATATTTTACGATCATAAGAAAAGATTTCCTGCGTTCGGTCACAGCAACCTGAATGTTTCACTGTTTACAGATGAACTATTGAACAGATTAATCAATAAAGACAATAATCAATGATATTAATAATCAATGATAATAATAATCAATGATATTAATAATCAGTGATATTAATGATCAATAATAATAATGATCAATAATAATAATAATCAGTGATATTAATAATCAGTGATAATAATAATCAGTGATATTAATAATCAATAATAATAATAATCAGTGATATTAATAATCAGTGGTTAAGAGTGTAAATGTTCTGTGAGAACAACAGACTGACGGTCGATGATGAAACAGATTTAATTAAAGGAGATTAAATTAATATTTCATACGAAGTAAAGTACACATGTAATACTCTGTGTACTAATACAGTAACAGAGTACAAGTACAGTAACGTGTGAGTACTGCAGAGTAAAACACAAACACGAGTTTAAAGAATGTAACTGAGTATTTTTACTGCACTACTCGTCTCTGTCAGCTGGTAATCAGTTACTTTAAACACTCATATTTGAAGTATGAAGTACTTTTACCTCCTGCAGTGTTTTACAGTGCAGTACTGATCAATATCATCAAATATTGATCTGATC